>NC_046156.1:99593243-99843243 GCF_011064425.1 Rattus rattus
TATGGACAGGGGTGGTGTCAGTGTGGCATCTCCTGATGCATATGGACGGGGTAGTGTCAGTGTTTCCACTGCCAAAGTCAGGAAGCACCCCAAGTACAAACATGGCAGAGAGCTTTTAAACTAACGTAAAAGCCTTGGTAGCAGAATATTAAATCCCTAGCACAAGAAACAGACATCTTACTCAACTTCAAGGAGCATTTATTTCAATTACCGTATTACAGAAAACATAAAATTCCTGTTCTCAAACTGTGTGTCTGTTTCTGGTGACATTTTCTCTTTAATTATGCTATTCGTAGTATGAAGAGCTCTAACAAAATCTACCCAAAACCTTGTACTGCAAAGATAGCATTTATGTGCTTTTAAATTCTGGAAAATGTATGAACCAAGGAATTGTGGGGGCTTCAGGAGGAAAGGTAACTTGTGCTATTATTATGTTTTGTTCTTTAGGGGATTATTTTTTATTGTTTGTTTTGAGACAGGGCTCAGAGGGGCCTTGAACTTACAACTTTCTCACCTCACCCCTATCCTCACGCTAAGATCACAAGCTCATTCCACCTGGCCAAGTGTTAAGGTCTTCTGAAGAGAATACTGTCGTGATTAACCAAAATTTTTTACCATTCTCTTAAGTTGTATTTTTCTGGATCGCAAAGTTCAAGGCCAGCACAGATTCAAAGCACAGATTAATAAATTTATAGCACAGATTCAAAGTTCAAAGCACAGATTAATAAATTTATAGAATGTAAACTGTGCGTGACATAGGGAACTTCAAAAATAAAGCTTCGAAGACCCAAAGGATAGTATTTTCTTGAATTTTTTTTTTACCTTTGTATCATTACAAATTTTAAAAACCTTAAGGCAAACCATTGTGAGTTTGGGATAGTCTACCTATATTCATTCAGACTTTAGGGAAAAGCCTAGAGACAATGTATGCCACCTTCATCTCTCCTGAGAAACCGAGCTCAGATTCCTGGGTGTTGTCTGCTACATCGATAAAAAGATCCACAAAAGGCAACTTTCCAGAGACTGGGAGTAGGGTAATGGTTTCCTGGGGCTGGGAGTTGGAGCAGGGACTGCTTTAGAAGAGACAAGGAAGCTATAGTGAATGGTATATGCTTTAAGGTTAGTAGTCTAGCTCCAGTGGTAGAACCTGCCAAGCACTCACAAAGCCAGGACTGGATCTCCACTACGGAAAACCAAGGAACCAAAATGTCTTATAAGGTTGGTTGTGTACCTTTATAAATGGACTGATTCTTTACAATGTATACTTACAGTAAGTAAAATTTATGGCTTTGCAAATAAAACTTTAAAAAAAAACATCAGCTTGGGACTAGAGAGATGGCTCAGTGGTTAAGAGTAATGGTTGCTCTTCCAGAGGTCCTGAGTTCAACACCCAGCAACCACATGGTGGCTCACAACCATCTATAATGGGCTCTGATGCCCTCTTCTGGTGTTTCTGAAGACAGTGACAGTGTACTCATACATTTAAAATAATAATAATAATAATAATAATAATAATAATAAAGCTTCAAACAAAACTGACAACTAAGACTGAGTTAAAAAGAATAAGAAATACTCAATTCAAATAAGTATGTTTTATAATATGAGCATATTTTTGTACACTGGTTCATTCTTGAATAAAGTTCATTTCAGCTTTATAGATTTTAAAAAGAAGACTTAAATTAAACCCCTATTTATAAAAATAAACACAGAATGAATTGAAGACTGAAATATAAGACCTAAAACTGTGAACCACTAGAAATAAAAATAGGGCAGATGAATGGGCAAAGATCTATTTGGATAAGACACCTCTAAAACATAGAAAGTGGGGCGAAAAAAAAAACACAAATTGATGGGTATCAAACTTAAAAGCTGTGGCTCAGTAAACGACCTGAGAATAGGCAATCTCTAGAACGGGAGAAAATATTTGCAAACTACATTTGATGAGTAGTTAGCATCAGAATTATTTAAAGAATTCAAACAAATACAATAAAAATAAGTAAAAAATAATAATAAATACCTAATAACCCTATTGAAATGGGCGATATAGTTAGTTCACAAAGAAAAGCATACAAAGGCCAACAGGTGTATGGAATATACATCACTAATCCTGATGTGCAAATCCAAACCACAGTGTTATTCCATCCCAGATGGAACAGTTATTACCATAAGATATCAAGCCCAGGTGGGGATACGGAGGAAAGGGACCTCTTGTACATTGCTAGTGTGAACGCCAACCTATGCACCCACTATGGAAGTCAGTGTGAAGCTTATGCGGGAAATAAAAACAGAACTGTCATGTAAGCCAACGATCCCATTGTTGGGAATGTCAGAAAAGGCATGACTGGGTAAGAAAGCTAGCTGAAAGCATGTTCTCACCGGGCTTGACTGGGATGCATGAGTCAAATAAACCATTTCCTCCTTAAGTTGTTTCAAACTCCTCTCGGAAACCTTCCTAATTTACCCAGAGACGTTGCAGAAGAGACGTGCTTTGAACCCTTTAGGGAGGGTGGGTTTAGGCAGAAAGTGCCTCCTGGCGGTGCCCTGGTCTCTTTGACAAGCTTCCTGAGTCTCCAGCTCTCCGAAATCGCTCGCCGGCGAGTAGAAGACAGCTGCGCAGGCGCAATCGTTGCTCCTGTCTGCTGTTCCGCCCAGCCTGGAAGCTAGCGGGGTCCTTGGTCGGCCAGCGTCCAGCAATCCGGCCGCAGCGCAGGCGCAATCGGTTTTGTCCTGCACCTGCTCAGCACCGCCCCCCAGCTCTGAAGCGCAGGCGCTCAGACCGCTGTTGCGCACGCGCAGTGCAGTGCGGGCTGCTCGGCCCCCGGACGTACGGCGGACAGCTTGTGAAGTCCCGTTGTGTTTTTCAAGTGCTGACGGGCCGCGGTGGCGGACCCTGGCTCTGGCGGCATCACGGAGGCGCAAGCTGTGTCCGAGGGCTCGGGGCCGGGCACCACCAGTCCCCGGACGGCCCCTCCGGTAACGGTGCTGGTGATGCGACAGGACGAGGCCGCGGCGGACAGCGCTCTGAGGCCAGGTCTAGCGGGGAGCGAGGCGGCGGCGGACGCCGAGGATGAGGCGGGGGAGGACGACGCCGACCTCCTGGACACATCGGACCCGGCAGGCGGCGGCGAGAGTGCGGCCAGCCCCGAGGAGCTGGAGGACGAGGATGCCGAGGGTGGCGGCGCGGCGCGCAGACGAGGCTCGAAGACCTGCACCTACGAGGGCTGCCGCGAGACCACCAGCCAGGTGGCCAAGCAGCGTAAGCCCTGGATGTGTAAGAAGCACCGCAACAAGATGTACAAGGACAAGTACAAGAAGAAGAAGAGCGACCAGGCACAGGGCTCTGGCGGCCCCGCCGCGGCCAGCACAGGCAATGTCAAACTGGAGGTATGCTCCTCGGGCCCCGGGGCCAGGGGAGGTGGGTGCCACTCCACTGTACACACTCAGGGTCCCCCCGCAAGGGGCTGGGCTCATCCTCTCATTGCCATTGAGCAGACAGTGAGAGCCCCACCCGACACTGGCACTTTGGAGGTGATCTGCACCTCTTGTCAGTAAACCCTTCCCCTTCTCCACCCTGTGGCTTCCTACATACCCTATTTTTAGTTTTCTGTAACTTTTTGACCTTTGTTTTTTGTTGTTTTTGGGGGGGTTGTTTGTTTGTTTTTCTTAAACCCCGTGGCTCCGAAGAAAAGTTGGATTGGCAGTGGGGTAGTACCTCACAGAGCACTTTGGCGTTACTTGATCCAAGTCAAGCATGGGAAGATAGAAGAAGCCAGTGTGCTTTGCAGTTGGGATTCTGCTGCTGGCTGTGTGGACTTAGGTCCGTTTTAATCTCGCTTAAATCGCCTCCCTCATCTTTTGGCCTTAAAATAAGGCCCAGTTAGTGTTTCTTCGGATTTATTTTGGCTAGATGGAAATTATAATTGGTGTGCATTTCAGCTCAAACCCAGCAAAGTCGACCCAAATATTAGAGCTGTTTAAAAAACAAAAACAAATCCGTAAAAAGTAGGCAGACTCCTTACCACAGAAGTTCCTTTTGAAGTTCGGACTCGATAACTCAGAACTATTGCTACGGTAAGTGTCTTTGATTTTTGTGGTGCTAACATCCTACCTACACAGTGCAAGGCCTGGAGTTGTAAAGACACAGGGTTCTCTACAGTCAAGTCAACTCTAGCATTCCGTGTATTGTGTACGTAAAGGAAACAGTGCTATGAATAAGGATAACTGGGGAGAGTTAGAAGAAGAAATTGTCTTTGCTTTTGTGATATTTGAATTCTCTTTTAGAGTTTTTAATATTTTGAGACCTAAAACATGAATATATGGAAACCTTTTTATAACAAAAGTTTGCTAAGCATCTCACGATAAAGGGAGGAAGAGGATATTTTAATAAACTCAAAAGCCAGTAGATAAAAGGGACAAGACCAATATAATAAAATAATAATATTAATAATTTCATATAGGCATGGCCTTATGATAAAGCATTTTAAGTACAGCCCATTCTTTTTCTTTGCGTGGCAAGGTCCTAGGTTCAGCCCTTAGCCAGTCTCTCCTAGTTTTCTTTGTCATAGCGTGGTTTTATTAGGGGCACAATGTTTCCCCTAACTTGAGCAACATTGTAATGGGATTCAGTCTCAGGGAAAGGTTGCTATTGCAGAACTTGCTATGTGCTCTGTAGTGGTGACCTCATAGCTGTGATCCCTGGCCCCTTCCATCCAGCTTACTCTGAAAGCTGTTTGCTGTAAGCAATATTTTACTGCCACTCTCTTCTTGTGGGTATGAATCCCGTACCTCATTAGCAGTAGATTGCCTCTGAGTAATTTATGTTGTCCAAAAGTGAGCAGAAGTGTGGACTAAGATTGTTCTGTCTGAGGAGATTTCGGTGTCACTTGTCATTCTTCTATAGCACTGAAAACAGCCCTCAGGGAACTAACTTCCCCTCTGCCCAGTAGCTTCAATTTGAGACCTTACAGAGGCTCAAAGTTCTAGATTGGAAAGCCTGCAGGGAGGAGGAGCTTACTGAGAATTAACTGCCAGCACCTGTGACTTACCCAGAGGCTTTCCTAAAGTTCCACAGAACTGAACAAAAAGGACAAAGATCAGAGAGATGCTCATTTCACTGAAATACCTGCAGTTGTGGATTACAATACTGTACTAACCGTTCTGTCATTGATCCTAGGAAAGCACAGAAAACATACTCTCCATTGTCAAACAGAGAACGGGATCTTTTGGGGATCGCCCTGCAAGACCTACTCTATTAGAGCAAGTGTTAAATCAGAAAAGACTGGTAAGTGCAGATCTGTTAGTGAGAACTGTTTTCAATGGGACTGTTTTTCCTTTTAAGACGTTAGAAGTAGTTGACTGGCCATCAGAACTGCACAGTGCCTTGTCACTGGACACGGTGACCTCCCCTCCCCTTCCAGGACTGCAGTGGAAGGAACACCTTTAAGCCTGTTTTCCTCACTGACTAACCTTTGATTGAGAAAGATGAGATTTTAAAACAGACTCTTAAGTATATGGAGTAGTACTGTAAAGGCACTGACATAGAATTACTAATATTTAATAAGAGTCTCTGATATACAACTGATGGAAATTACCAGAAGTCAATCAGGAAAGGGGCGATTGTTTGATAAGATATTGGAAATTTCGAAAGTAATTTGAAGGAGAGACTTTAACTCATGATATACTTTCTACATAAGTTTTTGGTAGAATATTAGACATTTTTTTAAAAAATGAATTTAGATTTTTATCTCAAACTTCTACAGTGAAGTTTTATAATACTAAAGAATCACAAAGAAAAGATTTTAAATTTGACAATATAAAAATGTAGACAAAGGCAGTAATAATTTTAAACTGCTGCATGACATAGGAAAAATATGCACATCAGGTATAACCGACTGTCAGCATGGTTGATGCTTTCTTATAGAAACATCCCAACACTTGAAAGAATCAGGCCAGGAGCACTGTGTTGAGTTCAAAACCAGCCTGACTGTGGTGTGAGACCTGTTCTCAAACAAAAATGGATAATTCTATCAATAATCCTTTCTCTCTTTTCTCTTGAAGTCATTACTAAGAAGTCCAGAAGTTGTCCAGTTTTTACAGAAACAGCAGCAGCTACTCAATCAACAAGTTTTGGAGCAAAGACAGCAGCAGTTCCCAGGAGCTTCAGTGTGAGGGCTTACCACGAAGTCTGCTGTGCTTTGCCTGACTGATGGATAGGTGTGCCTTTAGACCAAGACGATGCCCTGATAATCAGGCGTTGGTGGTGCACACCTGGAAGCCCTGAACTTGGAAAACTGAGCCAAGAGGATCCCAAGTTCAAAGCCAGCCTGGGCTACATAGCAAGTTCCTTTCTCAAAAAAGAGAGAGAGAGATAGGAAAACTACTTTCCTGTTAAGTGTGCGTGTGCATTTGAGGACAATAAGTATTGAGTTTTTGCATTTCATTGTATCATATCACCCTGAGTCTAAGTCTCCTGTATGGTCTTTAATGTTTTTCTTCAGTTCTGCTCACTGAAGCTGAGGAGGCAGTTACTTCCTGTGGAAGTCATAAAGGTAATGGTAATATCACATCACCTGGTGCTGTGCTCCTCATCCGGACGCACTGGGAAGGAATGGATGTTGGGTTGTCGCAGTGACCTTGAGCTAGCTAGGCTGTAATGAGGGGCCGGGAATCCTTACTCAGCCCACCAAGGCCAGGGCAGGTTTGGTTTTCTTATAGTCATTCTTAACGTTCTTCATAAAGGAGATCCTGAAGGGAGAGCAACGCTCACGTATGACAAGGCCAAATGTGTCAGTGGGTTGACCCCTAAGTTCTGAAGTGTAAGCGACGTTAAACTCAGAGGGCTATGGGCGCAGCTCAGCCTTGCTGCGCCCCCCTAGCCTGTGCGAGGCCCTCTGCCTGCCCACCCTCACCACCACATAAACAAATGCAGGGAAGAGAGTGATGGTCTTCATTGTGTTGGTCTTCTTTGTGTTGTTCGTGTGTCTGAAAAAGACCTTTGCCAAAATTATCCATTAAAGGGCAGCTGTTGAACTTTGAGTTGTCTGCTGTACTCGTTTCTTTAGTTCCACACTGGCTATAGAAGAATCTGCTCACTGGTACTGTACGTAGAGTACTGGGAGCCCTGTTGTCTCCAGGCCTGCCTGCCTGACCACTCTGCAGCCCATGAGCCACACATGTCCCTGCTTGGCTACAACTTAAACGGATCCCAGTACGTTTGTAGTGACAGTGTCTTGTTGCAGTATCAAAATGTTGGAACTTTGGTAGCAGAATAGCCCAGCTTCAGATGAAGAGCAGGTGAGAGTGTGAGTGTGAATGAAAGGGGGTGGGAACTAGAGCTGTGTGTTCAGAGCTTCGAGATGGCTTCAGTGCTTGTTACTGCTTTCGACATGCGACTGTAGCTTCTTCCATCATTAGGTTTTTATTTACCTATCTCTTAATTCAGATTGATTAACTGACATGACACTTGTTTTGGCCAGTATAGAGCAGAAGAAATAATGGTGTGCCAGCCTTGAAACAAGCCAGTTACGTAGTTATAAGCCCAGCCCAACCTGGGGATAATCTCCTGTGCATGGCGTGGAAGCGTCACCTGTCAGTAAAATGCTGTCAGCCTGCTAACTTAGTTAGGAAATAGGGAGGTGGACGTTCCAGGAGGGAGAGAGGATTCTGGGATAAGAGTCAAGAGTGGGAGATTCCCCACAACCCAACTCTCAGAAAATGGCCACATGAAACTGAGGAGAGGTAGCCAAGCACATGGCAGGACTTAGAATATTCTAACAGTGTAGGTTACAAGCTAGCCGGGGGACAAGCCCTAGCTTACAGCCTCAACATTCATAATTAAGTCTCACACTCATTATTTTGTGAACTTGGGTGCGGGTGGAAAAGCCTGCAGGTACTCGATAAATATTAGGTAAATCAGATACATGGTCTGATCTCTTGTACCACCTGGTAGCCAGACACATGTGCGACTGTGACACGAACTATATCCCCTGGGAGAGAAGTCTGACACCGACCTAGTCCAGCTAAGCCTTGCTTAGCTGTGCAACACCACCCTGTAGATCTGTCCGTTGGAAAGCAGCTACTGAAGGCTTAGCTGAAGGCCAGAGTTGAGGTGCTCCAGTCAGTATCAGAGTACAGCAAGTAACTAGTCCACTTAGTAAAGTTACTTTCACTGGATGGCAACTCGATCAGAGCAGACGGCAAAGGCCATACAGAGTGAGCTCCCACCCCGAGGGAGTAGATGTGATTATGGAGGGGCAGGATGCTGGAGGCTTCAAGAAAAGGGAAGTGACCCTGCACCCACTGTCTAGCAAAAGAAAATGTATTTTCCTCTAGCGCCTCCAGAATTACCATGCCAGCTCCTTGATCAGGACTAATTTCAGACTTGTAGCTTCTGTAACCACACTAATGGGACTTTTTTTTTTAACAGCAGCAAGGTGGGAGAGCTCAGCTCATCAGATTGCACGTACAGCATGCCTAGAGATGCTGCTTTTTGTTTTGTCTTCTGGTGGAATATTAGCTTGTATACCAAGCCACTAGACCACAAGCTGAAATACTTGTAACTGTGAGAGGATGGATCACTCAGGCTACAAGGCATCCCCCAGTATTCCAGAACACTGATAGTAAGGCATGTAGACTCTGCCCCTTACCAAGGCTTTCTGAACCCCAGCCAACCTGTAGCTGTAAGCCTCCGATCTGTGGAACAGTTTGGGGCAGAGGAAACAAAACAGCAGCATGTGATCACTTCACAGTCATTCACAACTTCACAAGCTTCTCTTAGAAAACGTTTTAATCAGTTAAACATATTTCATGGCATATGAAAATAAATGATTTTTAGTGACAGTTTCCCTCTGTATCCAGGGGTTTTAAGCATCACATGCTAACCATCTTAATACAGACATGCTCCTTGATGAGCTGCTACGGTAAGGTGCTCAAATGACAATGTGTATTAAATTCACTCTTTAATAACAATAACGTCACCATAAAGGGTTTGAGCTGTGCGGTCTGGTGCTAAGCTGCGGAGGAGTAGTTAAACATCTCTAAAAATTCTGCAAAGTATCATTAAAATTACACACATAATGCCAAATAGTCCACAATGCCTTTTTTTTTATAGTGCCACCAAAGCTTTTTTACAGCATGAAGAATTCTTAAAAATCTCATGTCTAAGTAGAACAGCTTATGATTAAGCATCTTAAGGAGCCACAGATCAGATACAAGTATTTCCTAGAGTTCGAAAGAAAAATAAGCCCAAAGGTGTTTCACTGTCTACCACAAACTACCAGATGACGGTTTATGTCATTTCCAGGACGGGAGGCCAGGCTGCTGGGCATCAAAGCACTCCCGGTAGTCTGCTTTATTTTCATTTGAACTTAGCTGTCACATATGTGACAGTCACCTACCCTTGCACAGTGCAGCTCTTGACTCCTAGCAGGTAAGTTGATGTGGAATGCACGGTATATTTTACTTATTAAATATATACACAAAATATCTGGAACATATTCGGAGTTAAGCTGGAGTTTCAAGTCCAGCAAGCAGTGTTTATAAGATGTTTCCGCTGCACTCTTCTTTCTGTTGTCCTGGGAATAACCCCATCCTCAGAACACAATGAAAAGAGTATTCTAAATGCTAGAGAGTTTGCTGCGTTTGCTGACTACACAACACCAAAGCGTGTGCTCAAAAAGGTGGTGTCTTCTTAGTCCTGAAGCAGCTGGCATCATTTAGCTGAAACAAACTGACCATGTCTTATTTGTTAAGACTCACAAATACCTACTTGTACACAGCGATAAGCATTCTGGGTCTTGTGGGCAGGCCAAACTGATACAGTTCTCCACTGCCCAGGGCCACAGGAGGCACATTTGCAGTGTAAAGGCCTGGCTACCCACTTTTCCTGTTACCCTGTAAAACAACACATGCAGCATAGTTTTGCTTGTCAGTTTCATGGAGTGATTGCCACATGGTCACTCAGAGGAGTTAAAGGATTACATTTATGATATTTTTCGATCTCTTAGCCGCCAAGGGGGAAACTCATTAAAATGTGACTATGTTATAGAGCATAGGACTTACATCCCTTTGATGCTAAATTCTCTGATAATATACATATGAACCTATGTCGTGATTCCTTTCTCAAAGAACTCAGACACACTTCAGTATTTTCTCTGATTTCTTAACACTGCCGGGAAAGCCAAATAATTTATTTGGTTTTTTAGTTTTGTTTTTAAGCTTCTTTTTTTGTTTTGCTTTGCTTTGCTTTGAGACAGGGTCTCAAGGTATAGCCCTGGCTGTCCTGTAACTCCTTATGTAGACCAGGTCAGCCCTGAATTCCCAGGGACCCATCTGTTTCTCTTCCCTGCTGAGATTAAAGTCAGGCTCCACCATCCCTGGAAGCCTCTACTTCTGAATAGTTCCATAAAGCTACACATTGCCAGAGATATTTGGCCACTTGTTAGAAATCTGGGACAAACACTTTGCGTCCTTGGATGGGTACTCGGAGATCTGTCATATGCATGGCTTTTCCGAGGAAGAAGCCAGGAGAAAAACCAGAAAAATAGGGTTCCAGGAGGCGGAGTGACTAGGGGTGAAAGTAGTTATGCAAAGACGAATTACCTAATTGTTCTGAAGCGACGTGAAACTCCAATAGAATAATAATTAAGAACTTGGTTACATTATTTTTCAAGCCCAAGAAAGTTCACATGTGTGGGTTTTTAAAGTCCTCAGACCCGATGTCTATGCAAATGTTAGATCTAGGGCGTTGGGGAGGTGGGGGCTACTGCCGCTAATGTACATTTGATCCACAGCACCTGACATCGTACCCAGTACACACAAAGGCACAAGACAGACTGTATGAATTAACATGCTTGGGTATTATACACTCTAAGTGGTAGTTTGAGACGAAATGTGTGTTTTCTGACATAATATGTATATATAAGAATGGTAGGTTTTATAGATAAGAGTGGGCATTGTGTGTGACTTGTGATCATCATCTCTATCTTAAAATACAGTTGTATGGGGAACAAACAGTGCGTATACATTGATGCTAGGCAGAGTGGATTGAACGAAGGCATCTCGGACAGTGGACGCTCTACCCTTGAAACCATGAATGCCATCCTAAATAATGTGCTTCTCAAAGGGCCCGAAGTAAACTTAGAAGCAGTGGGGTGATTAACAAGTGCATGTACCCTGAAGTCTGGAGGATGTCTCCCTTTATCATCCAACAAAGGAAATAACAAGCGTTGATGCATGCATGCTAAATATGCATGTGTGTGTATGTACATATATGTTTATATGTATATATGTGTATATATATACATAAGGTGTTTTTAAAAATGCTTTATTATTCACTACCACTGTTTCCTCAAAAAAATGTAGGGCATATGAAACATTCCTACCTCACCTGGGAGGCTCTATCCAGGTATTTCATAGCTTTAGAAGAGGCTGCCACAGATGTAACCAGCTAATAACTTAATCAACTCAGGCACTGGATTGAGAAATGCATGTACACGACCCAGTGATGCCTCTAGCTCTCCCCCATGGCTTTGCTGTCGTTTAAATCATCTGTAACCACTTAGTGTTTGTCACCAGGAGGGAAGATGAGGCAAAGGATGCCCTGCCTAGTAGTGTAGGTCGCCATGCGACTTCGCTCCCAACCTTCCATCTGCAGCTTCACCTCAGCACAGGGTTCACCGTGTACACAGAGCAGACAGCCATCTGCAAGGTCAGACAGGAGGAGCTGGAAGCCGGGAAGCTGACGCCCAGAGTGGAAGCAGGAGCCCCTGTGCTCCTGGGCCTGAATTCTGGGCTAGCCCTGCCCTGGGGACCAAGGCTCATCTCGGGCTGTCTTCCCCCATGAGCCTTGGTTTTGTTTGCTTGCTGCTTGCTTGCTGGATGTTTCAGCAGTGGTAGACGGAGGCAACCTGACTCCAGGCTTCACAGTTTCCCCCTTTCCAATCACAGTTTAAATCCGGTTAAATGTACCTGACATCAGCGCAGTACGCGGCTACACATAGTTCAGCTGCAGAGAGGTTTCTGGGGCCTCTCTCGCAGGTCCTTGAACAAGCTTGGTCTCCTTTCTTGCCATTCACATTGCAAGTGAGGTCTTTTTGCAATCATGTGGGTTTGACTGGTCTTGCTCTAGTGCTCGTGTATTTTCCTATGTAAGCAGCTCTGTGTTTTCCTTCTGGGGCACAACCTTCTGCAGAGTAATGAGCTGACCCAGTGGGCTTCACATGCCGCTTGCCCTCTCACAAAAGACTTGGCTTCTAATCAGAGCACCAGTCTGGAAAACGTGCTTCTTCAACCACACAGCACTAGCCCCAGGTTAAGTAGGTAGCACAGAACCAATGGGGATAGAAATGGGAATCGTGTGCATCATACGTGTTTAAATCTGCGTCCAGGGTCTTGTACTAGCTGCGAGTTGCAGTGGTAGAAGCCCCTGCCTTCGTCTATTCTGTGGAAATGCAGCTGAGCACATGACTTAAGACACTGAAGAAATAGGGTTGTGTGGGGAGCCCATCTGAGTTAGCACCTTGTCCAACCACTGCAGTGGTCCATGAAGATGAATCTCAATCCAGCAGGGGGTGCTTGTGACATCCTGGCGATGATACTCGGCTCCCCAGCCCTGCAAAGGAAAAAAAGAGCCCAGACTGAAGTGTATCTTTCTGCCAGATGCCTCCAGGCAGAGCACCGGGAATGCAGGGTCCCAGGCTTCCTGTGAGAGGGGACAGATGCCTCGGAGTGGCTCAGGTCAGACAAAGTGGTCGCTGTTAGCTCATTTACACCTAGACACGCACTTATTGGTGTCTCGGGGCTCTGCACCCCACATGGGAGGGGCTGGCGTGGCATCTCCCCATTACTAGGAAAGAGGCTCAACCTCATGACCTACTCTTCCTGCAGAAGCCTGTGTCTGTACAAAACTACTACTCACTAAACCAGAGATTGCAAAGTTGCAAAGATCAGTAAATCCTGATTCTGAGAGTGCAATGCCAGAGCTTAGAGCTGTCTCAGGGTCCCTCAGAAATATCCCACTTATCCCCATTGGTAAGAGTTACTAAAATGACAGATATATGATAGATGGATGATAGATAGATAGATATTGATTGATAGATGATTGATATTGATACATAGATAGTGTAGATAATAAATAGATAAATGATTGCTAGACAATAGAAATATAAGGATAGTAGATAGATGGTAGGTGATAAACAATAGACAAATATTGATTGATAGATGATAGCTATAGATACATAGATGGTAGATAGATGACAAGTAGATAGAAAATAGATGATATAGACAGATGATAGATCAATAGATAGATAGATCAATAGATAATAGATCGATAGATGATAGATCAATAAGATGATAGCTCAATAGATAGATGATATAGATATATAAATGGTGGATGTCTATTATTTCTAATATGCTATCCACCAATGGAAAGTTATTTAAGCATTAAGGGGGGATTTCAGACTCTTTATTATTGATAATCACGATTCTCCAGAGTTGTCTAAAAACTTTAGGACAGTGGCTGGAGAGACGCCTCTGTGGTTAGAGCACTGGCTACTCTTTTAGAGAACCAGTGTTTGCTTCCCAATACCTACATGGCAGTTCACAACCATCTGTAAGTCCACTTCCAGGGGATCCAGAGCCTTCTTTCTGGCCCCAGAGGGCAACAGAGCTCAGTGCACAGACAGACATGCTTGCAGACACATGCACACACCATTATGCAGCACAACCACACTGCCTGGCCACTCCTGCCCACACCCTCCGTGTGCTTGCAGCAGCTCCTGGCAATCGCCTTCCTGGGTCTCCTTCCTCTCTGATCCCAGAAACCGCGACAGGGGCCTCTAACCCTCTGATTTTCAACTTGACCGTGTCACCATCAAAATTTACCCCTGAGAGCTGCACAACTGAACCACAAAACCCAGTGAAATCTTTCAACATTTAAGGTAGACCATATTCATAGCTTGCACAGCCAAGACAGACATGCCTGAACTAAACCTGAAACTATCGGAGACAAAGTTTCAACTCCACCCACTTGTACAGCAACAGATTGTCTTTCTACACAGCTCCCCTCTGATGCACTCACGGGCCTTCCCTCTGGCTTTCGTGGTGGCTACTTTTCTCTGGCCAGCTCAGTTCTAGCACAGCCCCCTGTGCTTAAACTCAAGCCTGTAGCCTCATCCAGACACAAGGAGCTACGTACCATCCAAGTAAGGACCACTCCCAACTGACATCTGCAGCCCTGGCCACTCTCTCCAAACAGACTCTTGAGTCTCTGCCACATCAGCGTCTTTTTGCAAATATGATTGACAGCTGCTGTGACTTACACGGAACCTTGCACACCACACCCACCTGCATCCCTTCCATCCTGCTGGACCACAATCCGAGTCACTTCTAGCTCTCCTCCTTCTCCTCCACTTCAAGCCTGCCTTCTGACTGGGAGTCCTCCACCTCGCCCAGCTCTCCCGGTGCTCTCATTGTCCCACTGTTTTATTTTATATGTCTGGGTGTGTTTGCATATTTATCTAATACCACGCACTATGTGTGCAGTGCCTGTAGAAAGCCAGAAGAGGGCGCCAGAACCCCTGGAACGAGCTGCAGATGGCTGTAAACCAACACATAGATAGATGCTGGGGATTGAACCCAGGTCCTCTGCAATAGCTTCTTGCCAGCCTCTTCCTTTCCACCTCACCCGCGGCACAGCATGGCTTTTCTCCACTTAGCAGCCAGACTGACCCTTTACAGACAGAACAAAGCTGGGCGTGGCCATACATGCCTGTAACCCCAGCAGGAGAAAGAATGAAGCAGGAAGACACAGAAGTCCAGGCCAGTCTGAGCTACACAGAGCCATCCTTTCCCCAAACAAAGGAAGGAACAAGTCAGACCATGAAATTCCTCTGTCCAAAGCCTCAGAGCATCAGAGTGGTAAGCCCTACTTGGCTCTCAAAAGTGCTTCCATCTCATTAATCCCGACCCTGACCCCGCCCCCGAGCCCGACCCCGCCCCGCCCCGCCCCGCCTCTCAAAAGCTGCAATGACTCAGTCCAGTACCCTTCCATAGCCAGGCTCATGGCTGCCAGGGGCTTCCGAGCTTGCTTTTCTCTCGGACTCTACTGCTTTCTGCACAGAAGACCCAGGTCAGTCCTCCAGGCCTCTGAGGCATACCCAGCTTCAGTGATGCCTCCCCTGCCTGTAACCTCTCTCTTTTCCTTTACCCATTCAACTCACTCATTGCCTACTCCCTGTCCTGCTACCAGTGCACTGGTTTCATGAGGCCAAGGCCTGCAAATAACCAGCTCAGCATCCCAGCGCCATAGCAGCTCCTGGTCCGCCACTGGCAGCTGCCCAATAAATACTTGTCGGCTGGCTGAAAGGACAGCTGTGGCCAGTAAAACCAGAGCTAACAAAGACCTTAAAGATGGTCTGGTCCTTCGCTTACAACGGTCACCACCAGTGTCTAGTCATGTGAAAGAAATTAACCATTGACAGTTTTTATTTTGTTTAAGTCCTTGCAGGGCTAGCAATGAATCTTGGTGCTGAAGTGTTTACCTAGTCCGTGCAAGGACCTGAGTTTTCTTCCCCATTATCACAGGGAGGAGAGGGTAGGAAGGGGATTGGGGGAGCCCATAACAGCTGTAAGTAGCTGTATCCTGTGAATTACATTTTGTATCTCTATGAGTTTGTTGTGTATCTGAGAAACACTGAGTTGCTATTGGGAAATGATCACATGTCCACACACGCTTTTATTGCAGCAATTACCTGTGAGATACCAAGAGCTCATCCTCATTAAAAAACATGGACCAGGGCTGGAGAGATGGCTCAGAGGTTAAGAGCACTTACTGCTCTTCCAGAGGTCCTGAGTTCAATTCCCAGCACCCTCGAATGAGATCTGATGCCCCTTTCTGGTGTGTCTGAAGACAGCTACAGTGTACTCATATATAAAAAAATAAATAAATCTTTTAAAAAAAATGGACCTGGGAAAATAACTGTAGTGCCCTCTGCTGGCCTCAAAGTAACAGTGCACCTGGAAATTTTCCAGGGGTTTTCTTTCTGCTTTGAATGTTAAAGAATAAAGCAATTTTGTCTTCATGAGAGAGGACAAAAGACATCTTTAAATTTTAAGAAGATCTTTAAATTGAAAAACTACATGTTTATCCTTTTTTAAAAATAATTATTAAAATTATCAATATTAAAAAATATAATTTGGGTATAGAACAGTCATCGACCATGGTAACTAACTTTAAGTGGCTAATACAACTTACTTTAAGGCTAGAATTGTACCTCAGTGGATGGCACTTACCTAACTCACTTCATGAAGCCCTGGGTTTCATCCCCTGCTTCTAAAAAGGGAAACGGGACCTGGAGAGAGTTCAGTGGTTAACAGCACTTGCAGAGGACCTGTGGTCCCAGCACCCAGGCGGCAGCTCACAACCATCTCTAACTTCAGGGGAGTCAGTGCCCCCTTCTGGCATTTTTGGGTACTGCATGCATGTGGTGCACATATGCAAACAAAACACCCATACACATAAAATAAAAATAAATTTAAAGGAAAATGTAAGAACGTTGAAGGAAGCCATCTCTTCCCCTGGGCAGGGTTTGTGAAAACTGTTAGATACAGTGCAGAGTTTGATGAACAAGTCCAGATCTTATCAGGGTGATTTCCCTGAATCATTCATATCTGCCTCAAGGTTTCCACCTCATTTTGTGCCAACACTGATCATCGCTGTCTTAGAGTAGAAACAGTTCTCTTCTGTAATTTATCTATGGATTTAGTCCCTGCATTTGTCTGACGGCTTTCCTAACTGAGAGGACGATCTTGTTCATTTGCTGGGGGACAGCAGTGCCCCAGGGGCTGGGAGAGAGATGAGAAATCTCTGCAGTAACTGATCCGGTCCATCACTGTCATCCCCATCCCTGCATCGTCACATCAGAAACAATCGTACTTACTTACAAAAACTTCACATAACTGTTTCTTACTTCCACCTTCCTATAAACTTATGACATTTCCCCCAAAGGTCCGCTGTTGCTTGCTGTAGTGGTACACGCCCTTAATCCCAGAATGCCTGGTCCAGTGAGGTCCAAGAGAGCCAAAACTACATATAGTGAGATAGGAAATATGAAATATATATGAAAGAGAGAAAGGGGCTAATACAGAGCAGGAAGAAGGTTCATAAATCCCTCACCCCTAACTGAAGTCTGAAGACAGTTGATGGGTTGTAGGGAGAGTCAGTTTTATTTAAGGGTGTTTCCTCTGGTAGACTGACCTCAACCACGCTAGTTCCCTTGGGTGGCTCTACACCCAGGAATAATGGGCAGTGGAAGTTGGACTCGATAATTTTTAAAAAGAGATTCAGTACATTTTCTAGAAGGAAACGCACGCACGCACGCACGCACGCACGCACGCACGCACGCACGCACGCACAAACCTGAATCTGTATCCACCTGAACTGGCTGGGCAAACGCTGAGGCAAGCCAGGAGCGTGTTGTGCTTTCCTCCCACTTTCCGCGTGATAATTCCAAAGCCAACCGTCTCACCTTCACAAAGCTCATCCGAATCGTGCACATCTTCGTCAGCTCATAGACAACTTCAAAGCCGTGGTGCACTGACTGGGCGAGCAGCTGGGCGAAGAGCTGGTTGTTGAAGACCTTGAGGCTGCAGCCACTGGGGATCTTGCAGACAGTGGCCGGGTGGAAGCCGTGCTGGTAGTTGCAGTTCCGGCTCTGGACAAAGATGCTGCTGTCGCTCACGCACTCCGCGTACACCTCGCCCCCAACGTAGTACAAATGCACACCTGTGGGCACAAAACCACGCTCTTCCTTCTCTGCTTCCTTCTCAATGGGTCCTAGCATGTCACGTGACAGGACCCGCTACAGTCACGCTAACTCCTACGTAATCACTTTAACTCCTACATAATCACTGGCTATAGAAGAGAAGGTGCAAGTGCCCCGAATACCCACTTGTTTTCTTTGACTCTTCCTACAAGCCCATTAAAATCCCAACCCTGATAGCTGGAGACACTGCTCAGCTCCCAGCATCCAAACTGAAGCTCACAACTATCTGTAATTCCAGTTTCATAGGATCTGTCGCCCTCTTCTGGCTTCCAGGGGTACTACATACACATGGTACTCAATGCAAACAAATATACAAACAGGCAAAACACCCATAAACATAAAATAAAGAAAAAATTAAACCCGATCCAGATGAATGACCATTCTCAAGAACGAGTCAATAGTCTCCCACTCAGGACTGCTTCCATCACTTTTGATCTCGCTTACTTCAAAATTACCTTCCACGATACTAGACACAAAAGAAACACACTCCAAAACCCTACAAAGTCCTTCACAGCCTCATATAAAGGAGTGTCCTATACATGCTACTGAAATCCACACACTACACCCACTCCTGGGCTTGAGGAATCTTACTCACAGTCATAAACCTATCTCTTGGGTGCACACCTTTAATCCCAATCCTCAGACGGCAGAAGCAGGTGAGTTCGAGACCAGCTTGGCCTGCACAGTGTTCAGGCCAGCCAGGGATGCCCAGTGAGACCCTGACTCAAAGCTAAAATATTTCAGAGAAGAGGCTTCAGGGAAATGTCAGTCACCCCTATAAATCACACATGTGCCCCTGAGAGACAGGGGCACTCTCGACACACTTCCACACGAGGTTGTGTGAAAACACGAGCAGTGTGTAGCTTTTATCTGTTTACCTAACATTCCTGGGATTACAGTTTGAAAGGGATGTCCTGAATAAATTAAGCGTGGTGTACACACACACACACACACACACACACACACACACACACACCAGATTTTATTCAACTGTAAGAAGCATAAATACATGGAACTGGGGAGTGTTAGAAATAAACTAGACTCAGAGAAAATCCTTCCTCTCCCCTCCTCCCATCCCCTCTATCTCCACCTCGCCCGCTCTGCCTTTCTTCTTCTCTTCTAATTTGCCCTCAGCTTTCGTCTCTATTTTCTCCCATGATGGGCATCAGGTCTGACACCCACAACTCAGGCACTGGTGACCATGAGGAAGAGGAAGGATGTCTCTGATTGGCTGGAACATAGTTCCTCTGCCGGACCCTCACAAGCAAAGCCAGGGCTGCCTGTGTGCAATGGGGTGGGTGTGACTGATAGTGATTGACAGTGACAGGGCATTCGGTTGTATAGCCGAGCTCCAAGCAGCCTGTTTATCGCTGTCTCGAGCTCCACTCTTGATAATTAGCCAGCTTTTTAAAAGCCCTGCAGAGGAGAAGGCCGCAGAGGCCAGGGCAACGCCAAGTGCAAGCTCCAGGGAGGGCTGAGCTGGGTCAGTGGCTGAGGATTTACTCCAAGGACAGTGGGGGGAACAGCACGGTTCTCTGTGCTACAGTGGCATCTTGGGCTCGGCCTTTTATGCTGGCTCCTGCCCTGTGGAGCAGTGGGGTACACTGCCCATCTCTGCCTTTCAACAGTTCCTCTCCAGCGTGTGCGATCTGCCATTGCAGAAGAGGACCACAGAGACCCGCTTGTGTGCTGTCCCGCAGACCAGAAAGCTGGTAGGAACAGCCAGGGTAGGGAGGGCTACTGCAGGCTTAGCGGGTATTTGAACGGAATGACCTTCAGGTGCATAATCCTCCCGGAACCTACTGCTTACAATAGCTAAGATTTTGGTCATCGGAGCCTGGTCTGTGTGTGTTTAGGGGGTGGTTTCCATTCAGGTCGAAGCCTTATCTGCAAACCCAGCACAAGCTGGCACAGGAGAGAAGGGGGAGGTGTGCCCCTAGAGGAAAAAGCCAGCAGAGCCCAAGACTGAACTCTGAATGTCAGATGACAGCAGCAACTCCAGGAGTCGCATGGTCACGTGATGTCATTTGGCCCATCATGTAAGCAACACAGTGGCGTTGAATCCTGTGTCAGCGTCAGGGTCACCTGGGGCAGCTCTGTTTTCAAGGTTGAGCCTGCACGGGAGTCACACAGTGCTGGGCATCTGAACACACTGTTCAGGCAGCCTAATGGGGAGAGATGAGCCTTTCCTTACACATTACTCTGCCCTATTGCTTCAGGTTGGAAAAGCCACAAGGGAGAAGCCTGTGGCAGTGGAATCAGACAGGACGGTCTGTCAAACATAGAACGCTGGACAGCATTTCATGTAGCTCACTGGCCCTTTCCTTTCTTGTCAAACATAGAACGCTGGACAGCATTTCATGTAGCTCACTGGCCCTCTCCTTTCTTGTCAAACATAGAACGCTGGACAGCATTTCATGTAGCTCACTTGCCCTCTCCTTTCTTGGATGGTAGGTAGTAGTCAGTCTCCAGAATTTGTAGCTGTCAGGATTTAAGCTCACTGGAACCGGTACTTGTGACATGCGTGTGGTACTCCTTCACAATAGTTCTTTATGAATGCTGAGACGTGACATCATGCCTTTTCGTGTTACGATGTAATGTTATTAACCCCTTGGTAGACTACACATGGCCACAAAAACTGAGAAGCTTTGAAACAGCAGGGGAAACAAACGTATTGCTAGAATCCTGGACCTGTTCTCCCGCTGGCTCAGTGAAAGACCATTTACCTACCACGAGCAAGGTCCCAAGTTCAATCCTCAACGACACGCTCTCACACACACACACTCACATACACTCTCTCTTACATACACTCTCTCTCTCTCTCTCTCTCTCTCTCTCACACACACACACACATACACACACACACTCACATTCTCTTTTACACACTCTCTGACATGCACACTTACACACACACACTCACACACACTCTCTCTTACATACACACACACTCTTTCTCTCACTCTCTCTCTTACACACACTCACATTCTCTCTTATACACTCTCTGACATGCACACTTACACACACCCTCTCTCACACACACACCCTCATACATACACCCTCACACACACACACACACACGCCCACACACACACACACACACACACACACACACACACACACACACATTGGGCATGGTAGCACCTGTTTCCATTCCCAGAGGCTGAAGCAGGAGTCTCTTCAGTTCAAGGCCAGTGTGGGCCACACGGCAAGACCTCTTCTCAAGAGAACATTCACAAAGGGGAAAGGTGCACTCAAGATGCCAAGAAGAATCTGAGTAATGTGGTCCTCAGGCAGGATCTGCCTGGACCTCAGCTTACATTTCAGCTGGGGCTCTGTCTTTCAACCCCCTGTGGTGGCCAAGACCAGAGGTGCTGTGGGTGTGACTTAGGTCTGTAGGGACAGCACGCAAGCGGGTCTCTGTGGTCCTCTTCTGCAATGGCAGATCGCACACGCTGGAGAGGAACTGTTGAAAGGCAGAGATGGGCAGTGTACCCCACTGCTCCACAGGGCAAGG
This sequence comes from Rattus rattus, assembly GCF_011064425.1. Taxonomy (NCBI): domain Eukaryota; kingdom Metazoa; phylum Chordata; class Mammalia; order Rodentia; family Muridae; genus Rattus; species Rattus rattus. The sequence goes on from NC_046156.1 coordinate 99,614,580, forward strand.
GCCAGCATAAAAGGCCGAGCCCAAGATGCCACTGCAGCTCAGAGAACCGTGCTGTCCCACCCCACTGTCCTTGGAGTAAGTCCTCAGCCACTGACCCAGCTCAGCCCTCCCTGGAGCTTGCACTCGGCATCACCCAGGCCTCTGCGGCCTTCTCCTCCTTTTTAAAAGCTGGCTAATTATCAAGAGTGTCTGGAGCTCTGGAGAGTGATGAACAGGCTGCTCAACTATACAACCTTACGTCCCGTCACTGTCAATCACACAGCTGGCCCCTCCTCCTCCTGAGCTGTCCCAGACGCCTCTCATTACTGCTCGGATATCCAAGCCCTGCACAGCCTATGCCCTGCACCATCCTCACACGAGCAGGGGCCCACTGGAGGAAACGCATCAGATGCAGACAGACCATCCGGCTTCCTGATGGCCTAGCATGCGTGAGGCCCTGGGTTCTTAGTGCAGCATAAAAGAACGGCAATGAACAACACAGAAAATAAAAATCAACCATAAATCCACTATGTAGAAATAATCACAGGTAACCTCTGCTATACTTCTTCAAGTCTAATTTATTTATTTTGTATTTATTCAGTCGTGGTCTCATGTAGCTCAGGCTAGCCTCAAATTTTCTGTGTAGATGAGGATGATCCTGAACTTCCAACACTCTGGCCTCTACTGCCCAAGTGTTAGGATTACAGGTATGCACCGCAAGCCTGGCTTTAAGGGCAGCTTTTTTAAAAGGATGAAATAAAATGAGAATCTATTCTGCATGATGTCTTGAGGCCTTTTTCATCCAGGAATATACTATGGATATTTTCTCAAGATACGGCATGTTCCGCAGTGTCAAAATCAATGTTTTTCACGGGATCACATCCTGTGTTGTTTAGTTTTTGTTTTTAGGATTTACCTTTCTTAAAGAAAAGATGCCTTACAAGGAGCTGCGGAGAAGGCTTGTCAGTTAAGAGCCCTGGCTGCTTTTGCAGAGGTCCTGGGTTCAGTTCACAGCACCCACACAGTGGCTCACAACCATCTATAACTCTAGTCCCAGGGGGATCTGGCACCTTCTTCTGGTGCAAATACATATATATAGGTACCCACAAATACACATAAAAAAGAAAATAAATCTTTAAATACAATAATAATAATAATAATAATAATAATAATAATAATAATAATAATAATACTTCCATTGAATAACCTCATCCTGCCTTCATATTTATTGTGGGTTTTATTTGTCGATTTTTGTAGACAGGACCTTCAATGTCTTGGGCTGGTTAGCCTCCTGCCTCTACCTAGTGCTGGGATTACAGGGCTGAGCCATGACATTTGGCCCTTTATGATATCTTGTCCTCACAGCATCACCCCAGGCCGACCCTGAAGATAGTCTACTGACTTAAGAGGGAAGAGCTCCCGAGAGCACAAGTCCCCCTCCAGGGGGCGACACTGTGCCTGGGGTTCTTCCTACGGGCATCCTACACGACCACTGTGCAGCTGGCTTCTATTAGCACAGAAGCAGCAATGGGGACATGCTGCGATGGCTCTCACCCTTTCCAATGTGCCTTCTGGTGTTTTCTATCGTCGAGTTTCTGTTTACATTTGAAAGAAGCCCAAGACAGAACCTATTCCTGTTATTGGAGGGGTCTGTGAAGCCATCTATGAGCACGCTCCGGGAGGACGCCTGGAAAGTCTCTCCGACCCGGTTGTTCAGTTCGTAGTAGGCAACAGAGCACCAGTGCAGGGGCTCCTCGTAGCAAACTGGCCGGAAGTCTGAAAGAAAACAGGAGAGAAGATGCCACACCCACAGGAAGCAGAGGCGGTCTTTAAACCAGAACGCTAACTGTAGGACCTTTGCAGTCCTTCGGACTCCCGTGTTTGAGGGAAGCTACCTTGGGCTAGCTCATTTGTTTACTGCATCCATGAGATTAAAGTCATGGTCCTTGTTAATCTCCGCTATGAGGGCATCTGCAAACACTCTTGTTTACAGGTGCGAAGACGGAAGGGCCCTGGGGAAAGACAGCGTGGGCAGATTGATGTAAAATGTTGCCATTCCCAGGGTAATCACAGCTAAGAGAGAGGTGGCAGGTCACCTCATCTAGAGAAAAAGATGGCATCCTGCTGTTACAGAACTGAACTGAACTGAACTGAACCCAGTGTCAAAAGCTTTAATTCTGCAATAAAGTAATGACAAGAACCCAATAGTCTGATATGATAACAAACCAAATCGAAAGCACGGAATCTTTATAGAGAGGATCACATTCTCTCTGTGGTACACAGATATCTATTTACCCACAACGTAAGTGTATTTTAAGGACAGCTGGCTTCCCTGCTTGGCTAGGGTCTGACCATGGATAGGAAGAGGACAGAAACATCCCCCTGTTAGTGTAACGGTGGAATCCAACCAGTACAGGGGACCTTCTACAAGACAGGTGTGTGTTATGCTGTCCTTTAGCCACTGGGCCCAATCCTATGTTTCAAACATGCGGGGAAATTCTCCGTGCCGTAAGTAAGGAATGAGCAGGCTTCTCCGGCTCTTGGTTGGCCACAGAGGAGAGAGTGACATGATGCGGGTGCACTTGTAAACAAGGGTGTACGAGGACCTTGCTAAGGGAAAACACCAGACACTTTGAGGGAAGATCTCCCTCCTTATATCACCACAGTGTATAGGTTCTTAGAGAGGAAAAAACCATTGTTAATCTCTTAACTGTTTCTCAGCACACTCAGGCAAAGCTCGGATATAGCGAGAGTTTGTGAATACCCATTAAGTAAGAGGATTTATGACTAAAGCAGTGAGGTGAACTGTAACTGTGGACACCAGCCCTGTGTCTGCAGGCCTTAGACTGTAACTGTGGACACCAGCCTTATGTCTGCAGGCCTTAGACTATAACTGTGGGCACCAGCCCTGTGTCTGCAGGCCTTAGACTGTAACTGCGGACACCAGCCCTGTGTCTGCAGGCCTTAGACTGTAACTGTGGACACCAGCCCTGTGTCTGCAGGCCTTAGACTGCAGGCCTTAGACTGTGGACACCAGCCCTGTGTCTGCAGGCCTTAGACTGTAACTGCGGACACCAGCCCTGTGTCTGCAGGCCTTAGACTATAACTGTGGGCACCAGCCCTGTGTCTGCAGGCCTTAGACTGTAACTGCGGACACCAGCCCTGTGTCTGCAGGCCTTAGACTATAACTGTGGACCCCAGCCCCGTGTCTGCAGGCCTTAGACTGTAACTGTGGACACCAGCCCTGTGTCTGCAGTCCTTAGACTGTAACTGTGGGCACCAGACGTATGTCTGCAGGCTTTTGGGCACTTTCAGCTTCCAATATTATTAATCTCACATTGAAGAGGCTCCTATAACTCTCTTCATGTCTCTTCTTTGACCAACTTCACTGATGCCATAGCACATGCCTCATGGAGACACTCTAGAGCAGTGGTCCCTAACCTTCCTGATCCTGTGACCCATTAATACAGTTCCTCATGTTGTAGTGACCCCTCCTTCCCCACCATAAAACTATTTTGCACCTACTTCATAACCGTACTTTTACTACTGTTATGAATTGTAATGTAAATATCTGATATGCAGGATATCTGATATGTGACCCCTAAAGGGGGAGCTGAGACCCCTGCACTAGGGCGTCCCGTCCTCTTGCATGTGCTTTTTTAATCTAGCATGAAGCTCCTGAAGAACTTCAGCCGCTGTCTTGGCTTCAGAACAGAGAGAGAATGGATTAGTTGGAATTGGAGCCTAGTTTTGCATTTCTCTGAGTTCCTGAACACGGCTTTTGGAGTAAAAGATACCTTTTGATTGTTCAAAGAGACAAGCAAAAGAAGGTCTAAACTTGGTTCTCTTTATGGCCTGCTCTCAGGCCAAACCTCAGTCAGTCAGTCAGTCAGTCAGTCAGTTGGCTGGCTGGTTATTGTATGTGCATGAAGTGCATGTGGAGATCAGACGACAACCTTGTGAAGTCCATGTCTCTCTTTCCACCTTTACCTAAGTTCTAGGGTTGAAACTCAGGTTGGCAGGCTTACGTAGGAAATGCTTTTACCTGCTGAGTTACCAAACCAGCCCTTTTCTCTTAGTATTTAAATGTTTACGTTTTTATTTGTTGTGCAACAATATGTTAAGCTTACTTCTACACTCAGCAAAGCGGCATGTGTCCGTAACTCCAGCACTGGGGAAACTGAAGCACGAGAATGGTGCTTCCGGCTTCTCTTGCTTCCCGCCCAGCCTTTATAAAAGCAGGACCACGTTCCAAAACAAACCAAAAAATAATCACGTATTTTGTAAACGCCCAGGGATGGCATTCAATTCTACTTAATATCTGAAAGAGGACTGACTGGATCTAAAAATATGTATCTGCAGTTCTACTCCAAAATGGGTTCAATCCTGGTCATTCTGGAGAGTGGTGAGTTAGACGGCCCTGGCCCACAGATGTAAACCCAAACCATAGATGTCCAAGACGTGCGAGATGCCACAACCACGCTTACGATCGTCCCCATGGGTCCCATTTCCCAAGGACTGACCTGAGTGTTGATAAGGACTGTCTGACTCGGAAGGACTTCCGGGGGACTGCGGGTAGCTGGTGGGGCATGGAGACTGCGGAAACACGTGTCCTGGCGAGGAGGGCGGTGCCGGACAGAGAGACTGCTGGAAAGAGTCAGGGTAGGTGGCGTTGTGCGGCATGAGGGGTTCGCTGTGCAGCGAGGCACTTCGGAACTTGGCCAGGAGGCTGAGCTGAGGGTTGTACTCGCTGTGTCTTGGTACCAGCACTGGAGGCAGAACTAGGAACGAAGACAAAGACAGAGGGCGCACTAAGTAAGAGTGGGACAGCGGATGTTTTCCCTCGCCCATTTCGGGGTTGGGGATTTGGCTCAGTGGTAGAGCGCTTACCTAGGAAGCGCAAGGTCCTGGGTTCGGTCCCCAGCCCCGGAAAAACACAAAAGAAAAAAATCCCTCGGCCATTTGTGATAGGGTTGTTCTTCCTCCACCAGCCCCCTTTCCACACATTGTGTTCATGGGAAGCTCTTCACAAAGGTCGTCTCTACCAACGAAGAGCCTGTGGGCTATGCTAGTCACCAGCCCTCCTTGCCAGACCGGCACAGTTCCCACGTTCAGGAGGCTCCCATGCTCTCCCGCCGCGGTACCCATCTGCTTGCATCTTTCCTCAATTCTGCCAATGAAGTCCTTTTAAAAAGAGGCATAGCTGGTTCCAAATGCTCGCAATAAAACCCTAGGTGAGGCCCAGAACATTTTTCCATTAGAGACCACATTGAATTATTTAGATGACTACCCTCGAGTTTAGACTCCTTGCTGCTGCTGAACTAATTATTCTATATCCTTACCACAATGACCTAAAAGCAAGAGGCCGAAAGCCATCAAGTAAAGTAGAAGTGGTAAATGAAGAAATGAAGTACAAGATCAGAGACGTCATGAAAATCTGTCAGTTAAGTGTGTTCAGGTCAGCAGGTCCCCCCTGGTCTTCCTCCACCTCCCCAGTACTGGAGGTGGAACCCACGGGCCTCACACGGGCAAGTGGTCTATCACCCGAGCCACGGCAACATGGCAAGTTTGGGGGAACTTGAAGGGTGTGGCCTGTCGACCAGCCTCTGATGCGGAATGGGTTTGGATACAACGCTGCAGGAGAATACTTGGGCTTCCATTCAGACAGCACAGTGTGATGAGGTGATGTCCCCGTGCTCCTGGAATAGGCAGTTAGGCAACCAGAGAAGGCAACCATTAAAAACTGCTTCCCCCTGGAAGGCACAGAAACACCCCCCCAAGAAGGTCAGGAAAATGGCTACAGTGATGATAAAAAGCAGACCTCTTGGGGGAGGGGGGATAGGGAAGGGCATACATGCATGCCCAAGCAGGTGTGTAAAGAGTTGGGAAACGTAATTTTCTGTATCTAAAACATCAAAGCATTTTGAAGGGCTGTGAGTACAGATCAGTAGCAGATGCTCGCACATGGTGTGCGAGGCCCGGGGTTTACTCCCACCGAAGGGGGAAAAGGGGCCCTGAGGTGTGTCTCACATGTGAGAGCACTATCTCACTTGTGTGTGAAGTCACACACAGCCATCCCAGCACAAATGTATTTAAGAACAGTGGCTCACTTTCCCCACTCCCTTATTTCAGTCCTAGACTCTTTCAGCCATTCCCCTTGGCTGTTTCAGATGGAGATGGGACACCTTCCATGTAATGGAGATTAGCAAGGTAGAGCCTACACCAGTCTTCGGTTTAACCCTAATGGTCATTGCCTTCAGTCTGCATGGGGGAGAAGGGGCTTCTCTCCCCATGTTCCGGTTAATCATTATTAAGGCACCCAATCTCTTAAGAACTTAGGAAGGGCTTAGTTCTCCTAAATCCACTCAAATAAAACCGCATTTTCCAAAGCCCTACCGACCTTACAAGTCTTTTCCTATTAGAGTATCCTAATCTTCTGATTGCATGGTTTTGGAGCCATTTTTTCCGTGTCCCCCCACCTCACATGCTTACATCCCCACTATGGAGGCCATTTTCCTGAGCATGTGCCAGGTGATCTTGACCTCCAAGCAAGCAGGGACCCTGGAAGCACCCACCTGGGGTCTCCACTCTGCGGTAATGGTATGGGTTGATGCAGACCTCCTTCTGCTTGGAGCCAAACGGGAACTCGCAGCATTCCAAGGGCTTCAGCTCATGATGGGATTGCAGATCTGGCCAGCGCCACACGCGGCAGTAGATGACATGGGGCAGCCCCTTTCGGTGGGACACCTGGAGGCGTCCATCCAGGGAGCGTGGGATGGTAACGCACTTGCTAGGCTGGCCCGGGCAGCTCAGCGCCCTCTCCAGTTCATCCATGGCGCCTTTCTTTTTCTTTAACTTCTTCACCAAAGAGTCCACTGCCTTCTCTGCCCACTTCTCCTCTTCATCTCCCTGCTTCCAGCCCAGCAGCCTCTTCACTGCGGGGCTGGTGAAGGAGAAGAGGGAGCTGATGGGGGTGCTGGGGTGCATAGGAGGCAGACCTCAGGCTCCTGCACAGGGAAAGAGGAGGAGACCTTTCAAGGCTTGCAGGGCCCTGGGCAGGTCAGCGGCAAGTATCTGTCCGGGGATGTCATAGGAACAAGCTTGCCTTTCCTTCTGGAAGCAGTGGGGACCGATTCAAATTGGGAGATGGGCCGGGCCGACTTCTTCCAAAGCCCTTGGGAGGTGGGGCCAGCTGACTCTGTAAGACAGAACAAGCCTTCGTGAGCCATCGGGTCATTTTCAGACTAGGTGAGGAGGGACAGAGGGGACAAAGTACTCTCTGGTACTTTAACTTGAAAACTCCAAGGCACTGCTGACCCCGCCCCGCCCCTCCTGCTCCCAAGCGGATCTTAGCCACTGCCTTCCAAATCTCTAATAGCTGCATCTGCATCATGGCATTTCTCCTCTACCCTCTCTCCCGTATCAATCTCATTCCTCCCAAACACAGTTACCATCAAGTCATGTTTCCTGTTAAAATAATGGTGTGGATCCCTCAACTACCGAATGAAGGCTCTGCCTGAGTTTCCGGGGCTCCCCAACCCCTCCCTGTTGCGTAGTTGCCGCTCTTTATTTCCTGGTTGCACGGAAATTCCACCCGCAGCGTAGAAAATGCACACAAGCAGAAAGGGAGACACTGAGACCTCCAATAGTCTACTGCACAGGCATCACCGTACAGTACCCCAGAACAGCCATTCAGAGTGTGCTTCTAGAAATCACTGTAGCCCCTCAGGCCCCTTCTGGGCTGTGAGGCCCTCTTTTCCACATACACATCTCTGTGACCTAAATGCCCTTCATATACATCAGCCAAAACAACAGATCGTAACCGTCCTATGGAGAGGTGGAAATGAGAACATAGATACACCATTCATTACACCAGCGTTCAGGAGATTTGCAAAGGTATATAATGCCCGTTTCAACAAAATTTTAAACGTGGTCTTTAATTTTAAAATGTTTTCCTTGACGTTGGAGAGACGGCTCATCTATGAAGAGCACTTGCTGCTCTTGCAGAAGACCTGGGCTGGAATCCTAGTAGCTCATAACCACTGTAAAACTCCAGTGTGAGGGGATCTGTTGCCCTCTTCTGGCCTCCTTGGGTACTGCACACACGTATGGCATCCAGGCATACACGCTGTAAAAGATTTGCTTTGTAAAAGATGTGCTTCATAAAAGATAGCTTTAAAATCACATTTATCTGTTTGTTTGGTGTGTGCATGTGTTCATGTACATGTCATATGTGTGTGCGTGTGCCATGACATGCCTGCAGGGGTCAGAGAACAATGTTGGGTCATAACGCTCCTTTCAGTATCTGGGCTCTGGGTCAAACTCACGTCTTTGTAGCAAGTGCCTTTCCCCACTGTGCCACCTTGCTGGCCTGTGAATCAGTAACTTTGTAAAAAACTGTTTCAATTACCAAAATGGAAGACAACTGGCAGATGTAGCCCACACCATCTTATTAAGTTGCTTAATTAATTTTTAAGCAGAAAGGCACCATGGACCAAAATGTTTGAGAACTGCTTCTCAACCAGGCACAGCATAGTGACTGAACACCAAATGATACCACAGTCATAGTTGTTATTTTGCCCCCAAATCAACTGTCCCCCCCCAAAAGAATACATACACTCCCCCTGTGCCACTCAACAGACGCGTTTAAATTCGCCAAGCTACAACTGAATTTGCTCTTCTTAGACCTAGTGGCAGGAGCCTGCTACCTTCCTTACACATGTGCAGTGAGACTACTGGTCACATTGCTGTGAAACAAACCGACCCTTTAAGTCTCTTAGAAGCAGTATAGGTCAAAAATCTGCTGCAGCTGCTTGTTAACATGCTCTAAGTATCAATGTCTCCTTTGCTTCCCTGAGGGAAAGAACCCTTTGTTAGTTTTGTTTTGTTTTTGCAGTGCAAGGTCGTAGCATGCTAGGCGGTTCCTGAGTTATACTCTAGACCTTGAACTCCTCTGGAATAAATGTCCCTTGATCCCCCTGCTCCTGTGGCTGGGATCTGCACCTCTAAAGAGCACTAAGGTCAGGCAAACTGGATCACGCCCCATACATGGAAGTCAGTGCTCGCACACGCTCCCTTCCTCACCAGGACCTTACTAGGATGGTCAGGGCAAAATGTGCTTGAGGAGGCCAGCGAAAGGTTCCAAAGCTGTTCTTTTTCACTGGGCAGTTCGACTTACTCTCCGATTTCTTTTGAAAGTCGGCTTTCGTGGCTTAACAGTTGTGAATTTATAAAGTATAGTTAAGTCACCCTGTGTGAGGTGTGTTTACTCTGTCTAGACAGGAGGCAACGGTGGGCGTGGTCAGAAGCTTTCAGGAGGAGGACATGAGCCCAGGGAGCTCTCGGGATTGTTATTAGTAAGTTATAGCATACATCTCATAGCCCAGTAATAAAAAAGCCTTCATAAAAAAAATGCTCAGCAGAATGCAACTAAGTACACTTAAAAACAAAATAACAAAAACCCACCTCTCTGCTCCAAGCAACAAATGACTGTTCTCTTCAATGGGGGTGGTTTGGGTTTCTGTTTTTAATGGCAGGATCCTACCTAATGGAATCAATTTATTGGAGCAAAGCAACTCGTATGAAACAAACAAAAAATAGACTACATCATAGGGTGACTAAGACAGAAAATGTAAGCTCTATAGTATGAATAACAAGATGGTTAAAATCATTCTTAGCTATGTGTCTTGGATGCATCAGCAACATAAACTTCATATTTTTAATTAAGCTTTACAGTCAACTGCTCCTAAACTATGCTTCCCCAAACTGTCTGAAATTTTCCAAGAGAGTGATACTCAGGGACTAGCATCCTTCACTCATGAACTGAGGGTCTAAAAAGTCTTATTCTCCAAGTCTGGCCTCACCAAGAATTTTCAGGAACCACAGAGGCCACACAGTGACCCTGGAGCAAGATTTTAAGGCTGCAATTCAGGCTTTAGTGCAATAAACAGAGGCCCTTGCATTGAGGGAGCCCCTGAAGTATGAAATACAGAACCTCACAATGATGAACAGCAAATCCATGACCGTGACCACCATACAGAAACTGCCTGAAAGTTAGAATTTAAATCAGACTTGATGAAGGCTGTGAAGGTGCTCGATTGCTCCTCTCTCCGCTCGCCTGTGTGCCTGGGAAATGTGTTAAAATGTAATCAAGCTTAGAATGTCATGAATGATAAGGTTCTCCCCTCAAAGTTTGTGTTTTCCCAGGAGAAGCAGCCTGGGGGCTTGTTAAGTGACCCCCATTCTCCATTTCAGACACAAGAGGAACTAAGGGATTCCTGTTCACCGGGAACTGCCCATCAGAGGAGCATTGCAGTCCCTTCTGCCTGCATGAGTTCAGCAAGGGCCAGCCCCGCTCCCTACAGCTGTTGGAAAATCTGAATGTCCACTGACCATGGCCTCCAGCCCACCTGTCTGCCTCACGGCACCAATGCCCAGCCTGCCTCTCCACTGAGTAGAGCACCCCACTGTGGTCGCTTGTACAAACTAACAATACAACAATACAGACTGAAATACAATGGAGGGGTAGGTAGTGTCCCTTGGAGTTTATCTTTACAATGTGCAAAGAACACAGCAAACCAATGAGTCGACGTTTAGATTTGTTGCAGGAATCTTTCTGGAATAAGCTCTCTGGCGCCAATGAATATGGAAGAGAGACGCCAGGACCCTGAGGGGCTTCAGTTCCCTGTCCCACTGTGTCCTGCTAGCTGGTCTGGAACTTGCTATGTGGACCAAGCTGGCATGGAACATAAGCCTGTCTCTGCTTCCTGAGTCCTGGGATTAAAAGTGTGCACCGCCATGCCTGCCCAATTCCTGACTATTTATTTCCACTAACCCGGCCTCCTTGGGAGAGCCTGTCTTTTAATTCTGAAGAGATAGGATTTCAAATTTCTGAGACAGATCGGTCAGACTGCTGCTCCAGACCATCCCAACGTACCGGTGAGTGGAACCCTCGAGAGACCCTTTCTCAGGGACACAATGTCACACCGGGGCACCACCGTCATCTCGAAGGAAGTTTAAACATACCCTCTCTGACTCTCTACCCATGGCCAGGGCTGAGTATGTGTTAATAAGCCCTCTCCAAACAGTTTGCTGACAACACTTAGAACTTAGGCACGTTTGCTGAAAGCACTGTGTTTCTGGCCACTTTCACAGTTCATCTTCTACGAGGCTAACACAGCAATAAAGGGTGCTTTCATGTTGGGCATGGTTGTCCCCGTGGGTAGACAGAACAGGGATAGATTAGGTGTGAGGAGGTTATAAGACTGCGTGTGGAGCACTGTCCTGGGGAATTCTTCATCACGAGTGGATCCCTGCCGTGGGACCCGTGCTTTTACTACAGCAGCAGATTTCCTCTCCCAAAGGTGATGGGATAAAAACCACAAAGGACACCTCCCGAGGAACTGAGACAGAGCAGAAGACCTGCACCCGAGGCTGGGCCTGAGCTGGACTGAAACAGAAGGCGAAGGGGAAAGGATCCTGTCTGAAGGAAGAGAAGCCCTCTGATGGCTCAGTCCCCACAAGCTGTGTGATTCCAAGGGCAACCCACAGGATTGACTCAAAAGAAGTAACAAACCAGAGAGTGAAGCTACACGTCAACTCCCATTCAGTCACTCTTTTGTCTCAACATACTCCATTCTGAATGCCAGCACACATGGCCTTGGCCTTCCGGAGCTGCGACATCTGACATCTGAATACTTGACTGTTGAACAATATTGTCAAACCATGAAGTGCTATGCAGAAAAGCACCGTGGTCTCGGGAAAGGCACGGGGACCCACAGGTGGCCACGCGGACAGCAAACAAGCCGAAAGGGTAAGCACAGAAGGCTTGTCCAGGAGATGGAAGCAGGAACTCAGGCATTCGAGGGCATCCTTGGGTACATAGCAAGTCTGGGGCCAGCCTTAGCTAAATGAGACCCTGTTCTCAAAACACGAATGGAGTGATTCACTTCACAAACAGTGAAGAGAGGGGGAATGGGAGCAGAGAAGAGAGACTGATGGGGACAGATGTAGGCATGTGTCCTGACTGGCTTTATATCAACCTGACACAAGCTAGAGTCCCTAGAGAAGAGCTATTCATCAGAGAGGAGAGAACCTCAGCAGAGGAAATGCCTCCATGAGATCCAGCTGTAAGGCATTTTCTCAATTAGTGATCCATGTGGGAGGGCCCAGCCCATGTGGGTGCTTCCAACTCTGGGCTGGTGGTCCTGGGTTCTATAAAAACAAAACAAAACAACAAACAAACAAAACACCAGGCTGAACAAGCCCAGGGGGAGCAAGCCGGTGAGCAGCGCTCCTCCATGGCCTCTGCATCAGCCCCTGCCTCCAGGTTCCTGCCCTGTGTGAGTTCCTGCGCTCACTGCTTTTGATGATGAACTGTTGCTACACGGAACTGTGAGTGAAACACTGCCCACCCCATACACACACACACACACACACACACACACACACACACACACGCTGCTCTTGGTCACAGTGCTCCATCCTCACCACAGCCCCAACTAGGGCAGCAGGTCTACCCACCTGGTCACAGGAAAGTCACACTGAAGCCAGCTTTTGCCAAGCTGGGAAGTAGGGCTAGATGAAGAGCAGAGGGTATTCTGGAGGGAGACTCCCACAGGACCCCTCATCCATAAAACCGAGGACACAAAAAGTCACAGTGAGGCAGGGAGGCTTGGAGGGCAGAGGGACTGTGGGGTTGGGGAGATTGGGAGCTGGGGAGGATGGGACTGGGGGTGTGTGTGATTGGGGAGGCTGAGAGGGTGGGAGCTGGGGAGGCTGATGGCTAGGGGGGTAGAGAGCTGGGGGGATGGGAGACAGGGGCTGGAAGGTTGGAGAGACTGTGGAGCCTGGGGGCCTGGGAGGCTGGTGACTGGGGAGGCTGGTGACTGGGAAGGGGGAGGCCGGGGAAGGTGGGGGCTTGAATAGCTGAGGGGCTGGGGATATAAAGAAACACCTCTGTCAGGCAGGCAGGTACTCAGCATTTATCAAAATATAAACCTGCCACCTTTCCTCCCCAAGCAGGCAGGGCCCTCAGGTGAGAAAGGGAAAACCAAGTCTTGACTATTTTGGGGATGGGCCCTGCCACTTAGCATTAAGTTAAGTTCCCCAGAGAAGTCAGGAAGGGCAGCTGGAGAGAGGGCTGGGGTGTTCCCCGGGGGAAGGAAGGAAGGAAGCTAGAGAAAAGGGAGCTAGCCCTACACCCTGCATTTTCAATTATCCGGGAAGTAACTCCCAACTTGGAAGAAACCCCAGTAGAAACTGAAGTGTGCTCAAAAGTGGAGTGCTTTGACCTTGGTTTCTCAAAGCACTGATTAAGCTCCAGAAGAAAATCCTTGAACGTCCCCTGAATAGGCTTTTTATTAATCAACATCGATTCTTGCCCTCCCTCCCCTGTACTTCCTGAAGTGGTGGCATCCGATTAGTCACTCTGAGGCACCCACAGAGCTCAATACAGCTCTGGTCAAGACTACAGAGACAGACAGGACATAGTGGAACCAGTAGGCACTGGCCTAGCTCGGCTGTGGCCCCAGCGTGGTTTAAGAGGAGTGGGGAGTGGAGAGAGGCTGGTCGGTAAAGTGCTCACTGCAAGCATGACTACCATCTCAGACCAATCCCCACCACCATATAAAATCTAGAAGGGCAGCATGTACCTGTGATCCCAACACAGGGAAAGCAGAGACAAGAGGATCCCTGGGATCCATTGCCCGGTCTGACCAGGCTGTGATGTTCACATTAACTGAGGAACCCTGTGTCAGAGGAAGAGTCAAGGGAGATGCCTGATGTCCACCCGCAGCCTCTGCAAACACACAGCTATCTGTGCACACTCCCCAACACAGGTAGACACATACCAAAAAGAAAAAAACCTATAAGGCTAGATTTCTCAAATCTATATATGTATATGTCTGTATAAGCTTCATGCTTATTTCCTTCCTAAGACTTGTGCAGCCCAAAGTGGGCAGTGCCTATCTTACACATAGAGTCCCCCCATATGTAACTAACTGTAATTCCAGAATACATGATGCTCTCTTTCGGCTTCCACAGGTACTTGTCATTCACAGGGGCACAAACATTATACATGAAGGCAGAACACTTATACATATACAATTAAAAAAAATAAGGCAGACATCAAATTAGACCTCTGACCTGACCTTCATATATACATACACACAGAGACAGAGAGAGACAGAGAGAGAGAGAGAGAGAGAGAGAGAGAGAGAGAGAGAACAAATATAATTGTTTTGGTGAAATAGCACAAATTCAACAGAAGACTAATATAATGCCTTCAACATAGCAAACCCAGAGTGGCCTCTTAACTCGGCCCCGATTCAACAGTGCTTCTTGGTTTATATTAGAAGGCATTGATGGAAATTTCCCATGCATGAGAATTTATATCTTCGCATTCCACACAATGCAGGTCTTTCTCTCCCCTGGCATATCCATTACTCTTAACATGTTTAGAAAACATCCCACGTTCTCAAGGGCAGCAAGCATCCGGGCCAAGTATTTCTACATGAATGATCGCTGAATCGCAAATTCGAGGTCCTTAGAAACCTATTTTTACTGCATTGTTTATAAACTTGTGAATAACTATTGCCCTTAAAAAATTTCTGGACCTTAGCAACCCCCAAAAGAATAAACCAGATCTTATGCAACAGAAGGTATCTTGACTCCGAGCAAATCTAACCCATGAAAATCTGGGCTTACCACAAATATAAACTTGGGGAAGATTATTTATCTTACAAAGCGAGTAATAATGAATGTAAAAGTATAATTCCATCTCCCCAAACCTGTTTCACATTCAGCTTTTTGAGAGATAAATAGGCTTCCATTCAACAAATGTTTACTAAGGCCTTTCATGTCGCCATTTGAGTCAACACTACACTGCATACATTTAACTGCTAAAGGTAAACCTGATAGCAGAATTAAGAGATCTCCTTCCTCTCTCTCTCTCTCTCTCTCTCTCTCTCTCTCTCTCTCTCTCTCAATATTTATTTATTTTATGTTTATGAGTACACTGTCACTCTCTTTAGACACACCAGAAAAGGACATCAGATCCCATTACAGATGGTTGTGAGCCACCATGTGGTTGCTGGGAATTGAACTCAGGACCTCTGGAAGAGCAGTCAGTGCTCTTAACCACTGAGCCATCTCTCCAGCCCTTATTACTTTTGAAATATAATTTTAATCTTAAAAATACACAGTGTGTATCTTATCTCCTGGATGTTGTTCTTGGGCCTGGAAGGAGCATTGTCAGCAAACTGCAGAATGAATCAAGTTAATTTTGGAGACATTATATTATAAACTCTTCGCCCACCAAAACACCACCAAAATTTGGGAAATTTACAACTGCTCCAGCTTTTGTGTAAGCAGGCAGTATTATGTCACAGCTGAAGTCAGTGAACCCCTTGTAAACAAAAATACAAAACCAAAAACAAACAAACAAAAAACACAGCTGTCAGAAATAAGATAAACTGTATTATTCTACATATCAGGCAATACTCATGTAGCGTATCTTAGCTCAAATATGAAAACACTTTTTTTCTCATCCTCCTTTAATAGATCTTTGTTGCAGTAAATAATAATTTAAAAAATAAAGGTTTCTTTTAACCTGCACTAGTGCTGGCACAGAAGGGCCACATAGCATCTGTGGGATATTTTCATCTCAGTCAGCAAAGCGTCTCACCCGCTAAGCTCCATCCCATCTCACACTGCCGATGGCTACTCTCTGAGCCTGGCAGCAGTCTCTCTACCCATCTAGTCCTCAAGGCAGGTCGCTGCCTGTTGTCGTAAATAAATAAAAATAAAGTAAAAGTAAAAATGTATAAACGAAAACCGGGGGTGGAATGTTTTTTTCCCTCAGGGTGTTTTTTCCTGCTAGGGTTCCACACCTCCTTCCCCAGATATCTTCTGGATATCTTGGCAGAAACACAACCCAGCCACACACTTTCTTATACTGAGACTCTTACACAAAGAGCATACAACTGGTGTTTTTACCCTGCTAGGGTTCCACCTCAGTGCCCCAGATATCTGCTGGATATCTTGGCATAAACTCAGCCCAGCCACACTTACTTAAATTGAGACTCTTTCTTAAAAAAAAAAACACACTCATTTAGCATTAAAGCAATCCAGCGTCTAGATTTGGCAGATCCACATTACACTGTCCTAATCCCAGTTCCCAAATTACTCATCCCTGCACCTTTTATTTACCAAGTCTCCAGCTTCTTCTCCCCCCTGGTACCTCTAACTCCTCTCAGTTCCCCATCGTCTCTTCAACTCCCCCTCTTCTTCCTCCTGGCTCCCTTCTCTAACCCCTCCTCCCTCAACTGTCAATCCTCACCCCCCCCTCCTCAGGTTCCACTCGCTCAACTGTCTCCAACTGTCAACTGTCAACCTAACCTCTGAATCTAATCCCCCTCTCACTCCCAACTCCTACCTCTGCCCAAATCTCACGCTCTTGCCTTTATTTAACAAATTCAGAGAAAACCCCAAGGCAAACCACAACAGCTGCCAAGCCAGCTTCATACAGAGACAGCCAATCTTGCAGCTCTATTACTGTGGGCTCAATTAAGGTTTTATAGACAACCCAACTTTCTCCTCACTGTAGGTCTATCCAGACACTGTGGACCCTGTTTCCCAACCTTGATGAATATTTAGGAATGAGCTAAATGGGCCCCACATAACACACATGCACATGCTGGGGGAGAAGGGACAGGCTGTTTGGCTTAAACTTTATTTGAAATACAGGTGGCAAGAGAGGCTGAGGTGACTAATCTTGATTCTCCACTTGAATGAACTGAAAAGTGCTTGAGGGGGACCAGTAAAGCATGTGTCTTGGCATGTCTGTGAGGGTGTTTTCAGAGAGAACTGGCAAAGCAAGGTACTCTCACCCTGAGCGGGTGGCACCATTCCATGTTTGGGCACAGACTGAATAAAAGAAGTAAAAAGAGGAGCTCTCCAGCTGAGGAACTGTCTCTCGCTAAGCTCTGGGAGCCATGATGTGAGCAGCTGTGACGCATCACACTCCTTCCTCGATGGACTAGAACATCAGACACCACCAGCCCAGTAACCTTCTGTAGAGTTTTGTGAGGTGTTACATCACAGTGAGGAGAATCTGACTAACTCCAAGTCCTCTGTGCCAGCTCTGTATCAACGGCTTTTCCAGAAATAAAATAGCAAAACAAAACAAAAGGAGGCAGTACTTTTGTACTGTAATAAGTAAGTTCAGTAAATGCTCAAGCAAGATGAGCCCACTGAGGAGGACAGGGTGCAAAGCATGCTGGGAATGTTTCTGTTGATAATGATGATGACAGTACTATTGAAATATATAGGACAAAATGACAACCACCAGATTGGGAAAAGATCTTTACCAATCCTACATCCAGTAGTGGGCTAATATCTAATATGTACAAAGAACTCAAGAAGTTAGACTCCAAAGAACCAAATAAACCTATTAAAAATGGGGTACAGAGCTAAACAAAATTCTCAGCTGAGGAATATCAAATGGCTGAGAAGCACCTAAAGAAATGTTCAACATCCTTAGTCATCAGGGAAATGCAAATCAGAATAACCCAGAGATTCCACCTCACACCAGTCAGAATGGCTAAGATCAAAAACTCAGGTGACAACAGATGCTGGCGAGGATGTGGAGAAAGAACACTCCTCCATTGTTGGTGTGATTGCAAACTGGTACAACCACTCTGGAAATCAGTCTGGCGGTTCCTCAGAAAATTAGACATTGCACTGCCTGAGGACCCAGCTATACCTCTCTTGGGCATATACCCAAAAGATGCCCCAACATATAAAAAAGACACGTGCGCCACCATGTTCATAGCAGCATTATTTAAAAGAGCCAGAAGCTGGAAAGAACCCAGATGCCCTTCAACAGAGGAATGGATACAGAAAATGTGGTACATCTACACAATGGAATACTACTCAGCTATCAAAAACAATGACTTCATGAAATTCTTAGGCAAATGGATGGAACTGGAAAATATCATCCTCAATGAGGTAACCCAATCACAGAAAAACACACATGGTTTGCACTCACTGATAAGTGGATATTAGCCCAAAAGCTTGGATTACCCAAGATACAATCCACAGACCACATGAAGCTCAAGAAGAAGGAAGACCAAAGTGCAGATGCTTCAGTCCTTCTTAAAAGGTGAAACAAAAGTATTCATAGGAGAGGATATGGAGACAAAGTTTGGAGCAGAGACTGAAGGAATGGCCATTCAGAGCCTGCCCCACCTGGGGATCCAGCATGCATATATATATATGCACACACACAGCTACCCAAACTAGACAATATTGATGAAGCCAAGAAGTACATGCTGACAAGAGCCTGATATAGCTGTCTCCTGAGAGGCTCAGCCAGAGTGTGACAAATACAGAGGTGAATGCTAGCAGCCAACCATTGAACCGAGAATGGGAGGAATTAGAGAAAGGATTGAAGGAGCTGAAGGGGCTTGTGACCTCCTAAGAACAACAATGCCAACCAACCAGAGCTCCCAGGGACTAAACCACTACCCAAATACTATACATGGACTGACCCATGACTCCAACTGCATATGTAGCAGAGGAAGACCTTGTTGGACACCAGGGGGAGGAGAAGCCCTTGGTCCTGCCAAGGCTGGACCTCCAAGTGTAGGGGAATATCAGGGTGGGGAGGCGGAAACAGGGGGTGGTTGGGGAGGGGAAACACCCTTATAGAAGAAGGGGAGGGTATGGGAAAGGGATTTATGTCCAGGAAACTTGGAAAACTTGGAAAGGGAATAACATTTGAAATGTAAATTTTAAAATCCAATTATATATATATATATATATATATTTTTTTTTTTCACACACACATACACATGGATGGTGAGGATTAATTGTACCACTGACTTGAAGTCTTTTAACTCTAGTTAGAAACATCCAGTGCAAGGGAGGGCAACAACCTTTCAGAATAAGACATGGCTAACCTGTGACCCCTTAGCAGGAGGACATCCATGAATCCAGGACATCCAGGAAGTTAGTAGGCAAGCAGAAAGAACAGTCCTTCCTACGTAGCTCTGTTACCAAACGAACTCCAGAGTCTTACACGGTAAGAGGCAAAAGACAGGCCAAAGTCAAGAGGAGTCATGGCAGCACATAGAGAATACGAGCTAAGATTCTCTCAAGCTTAAAAATAATGCCGAGGGGACGTATTGAAATGGAGATGGGAGAGGGGGGCAGTCAGATGGGGAGGGGAATGGAGAGAGGGCCAGCTGTAACTAAGGACACATGTAAAAGCCACAAAGGGTACTCATACTAGGTAAGCTAATTAGTCAATATTTTTAAAGCATTTGGAGCTGGCTGCAGAGTTGGTTTCACAGTTAGGAGCACTGGCTAAAGCACCTGGGTTCCTCCACTTCCTGTGAAGCTCAACCATCTTTACCTCCAGTCCCAGGGTGTCCGATGCCCTCTCTGTCTTCTCTGAGCACCAGGCACATATACAGTGCAGACAGACATGCATGTACCGTCACACACACACACACACACACACACACACACACACACACACACACACACACGTCAAGGAACCCTGAGACTCCCAAAACAACACGGGCTTTTGCTCCTGCAGTTGTTGCCCAGCAGAGGGAAGGCGGTTAGAACCGATTGCTGAGAGCTGCACAGAGGAAGGACAGTTAGAACCGATTGCTGAGAGCGACACATGCTTTGTGTATGAGGTGACCTAGGACCACTCTGACCAAAAGCCACTTGGGGAGGAAAGGGTCTTTGGCTTACAGCTTCCAGTCTCTCAGGGGACGTCAGGACAAGAGCTTGGAGCAGAAACCATGGAGGACACTGTTTTACTGACTTGCTCAGCTGCGTTTTAGATACAGTCCAGGCCTTTCCACCTATCACCTGATATTGGTGATTTTTCTGCTGCTATCATAAAAGATGGTGACCAGGGAAACCATCAGAAGAGACGTCATTTGGGCTTCCGATTCCAGAGGAATAAGAGTCCATGATGGCAGAGAGGAGGCATGGTGGCTGAGGCAGGGAGCCAAGAGCGCTCACCTTTAATACCAAGTACGAATAAGGAGAAAACTGGGGGTAACGTGAGTCCTATTGTCCTCAGAGCCCACCCCCAGTGACCTTCCTCCCAACCTCCTCAACCTTCCCACAGAGAGCCATCGGGTGGGGACCAAGCGTTCAAATGTATTCACCAATGGGGGATATTCTCAATGGAACCACCACATGCCCACGATTGCTTTCTCCAAAGGACGACTTGCACACCACATATTTTACCTTATTTTGCGCAAACTGTACCAAAGTGGAATTACTTGCTTTTTCTTTAGAATAATTCAATCAAATCTAGTATGTTCACAGTGCTACAGAGCCACCACCTCTCGCCAGCTCATAAACTCAACTTGTCCCACTAAGACAAAACACAACTCCCACTTGGCTGCTTCTTCCCCGGTCTCCCCCCACAACATGCGTTCTATGTCTGTGGGCTGGATCCTTCTACAGCTGATCAGGTGCACAGAGACATTTACAAATGCAGATGTGTGTCCATAAACATAGAAACACGGACGCCAACCTGTTCATGCCACTGACAGATGACCTACAGGTTACTCCCACCTTCAGGCTACTGTGGACAGCGAGGATATGAATGTGTTGGTGCAGACACGTGCTTGGTGACGGTGATCAATTCTCCGGGGCATAGACCTAGGAGGGAAGCTGCCGTGTGCCATATGGAGTTTGTGGTTAACTTCGTTAGATAAAATTGCTCAATTATTTTCTGTAGCGGTCAAAGTATTTCACAATTACAGTTTTGCTTCACATGGATTTTAAGATACAGTGTGGGCATTGTAACTGGGGCTGGCCTTGCCTTTACAGTGGTCCTACCTCACACCCCAATGTTGGGATTACAGGTACAGTCTAGCATATCCGGTGGGTTATTTTGTAGATCCGTGTGTGTGTGTGTGTGTGTGTGTGTGTGTGTGTGTGTGTGTGTGTGCGTGTGTGTATGTGCAGATATCATCCTGAATGTTGCCTTTTATGATAAACTTTTATGATAAAAATTTTTCAATGCCAAAAAAATTTTAAATAGGGTCTCTCTATGTAGCCCTCAGTGCCCTGGAACTTGCTATATAGACCGGGCCAACCTCAACACACAGAGAGGTGTGCACCACTACACTCAGGTCAAAAATACTCTTAATTTTAGTGATATATATTTATTCTTTCCTTTTTATTTATGCTTTTGATGTGACATGAGACTCCCATGAAAAATCACCCTTATGCTGCCTTCTAAAAGTTGTAATATTTTGGCTTTTATACTCAGGTCACTGACCACTGAGTGAGTGTGTGTGTGTGTGTGTGTGTGTGTGTACTCATGAACAGTGGTGGGATAACTAGAGAGCCGTATCAGGAAGGCTGAAGTTGGAACTCTTACATATCACCACTACTGGTTCCACTATTCCTTCTCCACCACCTGGTCTTGACATTCTTATAAAACCACAGTTGACGTAGATGTTTAGCTTAGCCTTAGCCTTGAACGTTGAATTTCACCTCTTTGATCTCTGTCAGTCCCTAGGCCAACAAGACATTACTTTGACTACTGTAAACTCACATTAGGTCTTTAAATTGCAATATTTAGAATTGGAGTGCTCTGTGTTAGTTTTAGTCTTTTTCTTTAAAAAAAAATAGTTTACTGTATTTTTCCTATTGTGATACAGGTTCAATGAGCACATGGAGGGTTTTTTTGTTGTTGTTGTTGTTGTTTTTGTTTTGTTTTGTTTTTGACAATCTTGTACCTTGGCATCTAGGTGTTTAATATCACTTGTCGATGGGCTTTGGAAACGTAATTCGGACATAAAGATGAGGGTGAAATTCTAAGAAGCAGGGAAGAAAATACCATGACTGAGCAGGTCCTGCTGGGAGAGTTCAAGCGGCCGGAGAGCCTAGTAGTCAGGGCTTTGGCTCTAGTGCCAAGGGACACTTTCAAAATCACATGCTACAGGGAGAAACCACGGCCGCTGTTCTCGTAGGCAACTAAGTCCTCCACTGTACTGTCACCAGGAAGATCAAATATGGTACCACAGGGGCTGGAGAGAAAGATGCTCAGCTGTCAAGAGCAAGTACTCCCATCCCAGAGGACCAGAGCATGGTCCCCATCACCCACAGGAGCTGGGTCACCACTGCCCGTAACGCCAGCTCCAAGGGATCTGACACCTCTGGACACTACAGGCGCCTGCGCTCCCCTGCACACCCCTGTCCCTGCCCGAGAACACGATTAAAATTAAAATAAAACAACACAGTTACGCCGAGTAAAGAGCACTTCCTTGTTTTCCCCAGGCCGAGAAACCCCAGCTTGTTTCTAATCTTTGAGCGTGGCCGTAAGCTGGAGTGCATAGAAATAATCCTCTTGACAAGCGAGAACACTTGTGCAGGGGAAGAAACCTCTGAACATAGTGTTCAGTAAACACTTTCATCAGTTTTAGTTGAATTAAATAACCAGGCAGTGACAGCAGCCCTACTGAACATGGCTGTTGCTCGAGGGGGCAGAAGTGGTTAGAAAATGGCTGCGGCTGCCTGCAGTGCACTGTGAAAACATCCACTTGCAATTTTTATGCATTTGTTTTTCAATGCAGAATATTCCAAATGCAAATATTCCTGGCAGTGTGGCATGTGTCATTATTGCATGTAAACTGCCACTGAGTAAATGTATTTTTTTTTCCGTAACGGCAAATATTGCTGCGGTGACATTAAGCAATCTCCCGCCACTCCACAAATTGAGCCGTGTAGTCCCATCTGGGTCTAGGTTCCATTACAGCAGAGCTACTTGGAGTCAATAAAGGAGTTGCTAACCAGAGGATGTAGATGCGCCTTTTACTGTATAACTTTCCAAATCACCAGTGCACCGTCAATATAAATTGACAGGAGTCTAGTGGTAATGGAAGCCTGCTCTGCACCACGGAGCCCTGGTGACGATGTCACACGCTATGTGAAGGATACAAACAGTCTCTAAAGTTGCATTGTTCTGGGATCACCCGGCACTAATTGCTCTGCTTAGGCCTTGGGGGAAATGTATAACTATCCTGTGAAATCATAGCAGCTTTAAGTACAGCCGGAGACTGAGTCTCTCGTGCACAGATGAGAGCCTAGAGAGTTTTGCTTCAAGCTCGATTTTCCACTCAACAACTAAATGTCAATGAGGGTCTGCAAAGCCCACTGCAAGGGGCTTCCTTCAAAGCCAGCTCAGATATCAGGACCACAGTGGCATCCCAGGACATTGTGCATACTGCAGCGGCATCCCAAGACATTGTGCATACTGCACCACATCATTTCTTTATAGGAAGGCAAATCTTTTACAGACAGCAATTCTGTATCATTCGACATGCAGCATATTATCATTGATGGGATGCTGACACCAACGTGTCAGAATACAACAGATGCTCAACAATATCAACTGCCGTGTTAACTACCGTATCCTTTCCTGAGGAGCCCTTTGTTTTAAAGCTGTTGTTGCCTCCTGCTCTGAGAACCCAGGTCCTCTAACCACACATATCTCAGCTCCGAATGAGGAAGGACAAGGTTGGTTTTTGCTTCCGAGGGGACAGTGGGCAACATCTGAAGACATCTTAGTTACCACAGCTAAGGAGGAAGATGTCATTGGGATCTACCGGTTAGAAGCCAGGGATACCGTCAAATGCCCCGTGAAGCAGAAGACCGCCTCTAGGCAGGTATGATCCGGATCTAACTGCCAACAGAGTTGAGTTGAGGAAGCCCTCAGAGAGTCTCACCCTCAACAGCGATCCGCTCAGCCTCATTCCTGTCACTCCTCCATCCGAACTTATCTTCCCAAAACTCGCTTCCCCGCTAACGGTCTCCTGTTTAATGTGGCTTCTACTCACTTCTCACTGTTTTGGATTTTGGGTGTCCACAGTTGGACTTTTAGAAAAACTACTCAATACATCGATACTTCAAAAGCAGAAATGAAACCAGGTTCTAAAACGTCTTGCTACTAACTGGCCTGCTTTAATGCTGAGCCTTTAAGGTAATTTTAAATGAGAAGGAAAAGCTATGGGAAAAGGCAAGGGCTTGGGAGATGACAGCTGTTTGTCTTCATTGGTAAAAGTTCTCAGAACTTTGAAAGCCAAGTGTCTGTCCCTGTCACTATCTGGAAAGCAGGCACTACCTTACCAGAGTGGAGCCGCAGCGCCCACCACCTATTCTATAAGGCGCATGCCTCTTAATCTAGCCTCAGTCTGCCTAAAGACTGTTCAGAGGAAAGAACAGGAAATTAAAATTTTTTTTTAAATTTTTCATGTACATATTATTTGCCGTTAAATTTTGTAGAAGTGATACTCTTAATTAAGGATATAGATTACATATATAGCATACTCAATACAGGAAAGGGGCAATATATGAAATGTGTTTAGCATGTACCATATTCTGCACAATTCATGTCTGTTACAGACTCACCATCAAGAATAAAGTCCTACAACAATGAAACCATTGCAAAGTGAAAAAGCATACATTGTGTTACTTCACTCCTGTAATTCTGGTGAGAGTAACTGGGGGATGAGGCAGAAGGACTTCCATGAGTTTGAACTACATAAAGACTTTGTGAAAAAACAAACAAACAAACAAATAACCCAGGAGCTGAAAGTAGGGTCAACTGTTTTTAATCTCCAGAACTTGGAACTTGAGCTATGTGAGTTTGAGGTCATCCTGGTCTACACAGTGAGCTATGTAGGACAGCCAGGGCTACATAGACCTAGTCTCACAAAAAGAAAAAGAAAATGGAGGGAAAAAACACTTAATTAGACATCTTCTCCTTCCCTTATCCTTCTTCCTTTCTTTTCTTGATTTAGAGTCTTGTTTGTTGACCAGGCATCTCTTTTTCTTTTTAAGACTTATGTATGTATGCATGTATGTATGTATGTATGTATGTATGTATGCATGCGAGTGCTCTATATGTAAATACACCTGCATGCCAGAAGAGGGCATCAGATCCTGGTATAAAAACCCGCTATGTGGTTGCTGGGAATTGAACTCAGGACCTTTGGAAGCGCAGACAGTGCTCCTAACCGCTGTACCACCTCTCCAGACTGTTCATGCTTGGTTTATACTCATAGATTTAAATGACCCATCAGCCTCTCTGGGAACTGGAGCTCAGCAGGTACCCACTCCCATCGCACCGGGTATTAAATACGCATGTCTTTAAGGAAGATACAAAGGTGACAAGCCCATGATGCAAGACACCAGCATCACTGGGGACACAAATCAATACACTAAGAGGCGTGGCTTCCCCATATTAGAAGGGCCACCCACAGCAAAACAGAGAGCACCTGAGGTGACAGTGGACTCGCGGAGGTCAGCCCCGTGGGAGGAGATGAAAAAATGGCTTGGCCACCGTGGACACATTCCTTAGCTGTCCACAGAGTTACAGCTCGACAAACTGTCCTAGGTGTGCACCCCAAATTAAAAGCAAATGCTCACTAGCGTGATATCCATGCCAGTTTGATTCGCAATAGCTGCGAGGCAGAAACCAGCTATCAACAGCTGAATGGATACACAGAGGTGTTACACACACACCCGAGGTATCTATTTTCCGGTCACAGGAAGAGAAAGGCATGCTCTTCAATGTGGGCAAACCTCGGGAACACCGCTTAGCGGTGCAAAGCAGACGCTAAGGATGAATGATGAAGATTCATCCTGCGTGGAATACCGAGGTTTCATAAAGACAGTACACAGAACGGAAGTGACCCGAGTGGACCGGAAGGAGAAATGGGAACCATTGCTCAAAGGGCATCGACCATCAGTCTAAGAGGATGAAAAGCTCTGACACGGGCAGTGGTGGTGACAGATTCACTGCAAGAGCCTGCTTAACGCTGCCAGGCAAGTTTAAACTCAACAGTGGTTAAAACGGTAAACACATTTTTACATGATAAAGATTTCATTCCAGGTGTCAAATGGTGTGCGCTCCATTATCCTTCAGGGGATTTCTCCTCCTCTCTCTGCCGGAGTTAAACATGTTTTTAATAAATATTAATTTTTATAAAATAACGTGTCGTGGTTACGCAGAAGCCTGAACGGCTGATGAAGTAAAAAGCGAGGGGAATCTTTTAGATAGCCATCCCTGTAGGCTGATCCCTCTCCAAGCTGCTCTGTGAAGAAGGCCTCAGGCCGGTGAGCGCTGGCGCTCTGCCTGCCCTTCAGATCTCTTCCTCTCACTAAACGCAGATTCATGTAAACATATCAGTTTCCTCTGATGGCGGTGGTTTGGGGTTTAGAGCAAAGTGCCACTTTAAAAATAACATTCGCCTCAACGCCCAGGGAAAGAGGAATTATGGACTAAACCCCAGAGAGATTCGTTTTTTTTAATGAGTTCTGTTTTCTACCTCAGAACCAACTGACAACTTTATACAGCTTTAATCAATACTGCTCAGCTTTATTTGTTTCCGTATCAGATATAAACTCTAAAAGTTCTTCAAGCAGCATTGGGGTGAGGGAGGGGAGAAACAGAAGAAGGAGAGAGGGAGGGAGGAAGGAAGGAAGGGAGGGAGGGATTCCCAGCACTCACGTGGTGGCTCAAACCGGCCCAAACTCCAGGGAAGCCAATGCCCTCTTCTGGCCTCCATGGGTACTGCATGCACATAGTGCATGCTAACAGTCATGTACATAAAACAAATAAATCGTTTTTAAAAGGTTCTCCAACTAAAACATCATATTACAAACATTCCTAAGGCAACTATAAGTATTCTGGGGGCAAAGGGGAAAACCAGATAGTGTGATAGTCACATGTGCCAGTACTTCAGAACCTCCAAGACATCAAAATGGAAGATCCACACAATCTGAATTTCATTCTTTCAAAACTAACCACATGGTCCCTCTTGAAATAGGAGTAGGGAAGAGCTGACCACGTGAAAGCATTATGGGTCCAACCACATTTACATCATACTACACAATTAAAGACTAAAATATCTGAAGTTCATTTAAACTATACTTTATTTTTTTATTTATTTCTATTTTCATGTGTATGGGTGTTTTGCCTGAATGCGTGTATATACACCACCTGTATCCAGTGCCTTCGGAGGATGCTGTATCCCCTGAGACCTGCTAGCTTGCCTCAGTGTCATAGTAAAAAAACAACTCCCTCCCACAAAACAAAACAAACAAACAAACAAACAAACACCAATGAAATCCACCTCAGAAATACATCAGGGCCAAAGCAAGAAATGCTAGTAAAATTTAATGCTCAGTGTAAGAAAGTTGTTAGGTGACATCCCAGCTTCCCAACCAGCAGACTGGGAGAAGAGAGTCTCTTGCCGACGCCAGAAGGAAGCTGCTGAGCTGCTGCTCCATCATGGCTGCTCTCACAGGTGCTGGACTGGAAAGCATTGGCCACTGGTGTGGAAAGCGCAGTGTCTTCTTTTCCTCAACCCCACATTCCGGAGGGCACTGAATCCTGGTGTCCCAGGCAACACCCCTGTATCCTCCTCCTGTTTGGACCCCTCAGGCCATTTACTCCTCATTTTACACAGGTCCAACTATAGCCCACGTGACACTTTGCTGTGACTTGCAACACAATGGGATCAGCATTGCTTCTGTGGGTTGGGATTAAAGGTACTGCATTTGCACCACCCCTCCGTTTGTACTCTATGTAGCTTATTTCCATGTGACAGAGTGAGGCGGGTATGTGTGCACGCCTGTTTTTAGCTTCCAAAGCTTGTCACCTTCTGGCCTTACCTGCTCCCTGTCTGCTCCTCCTTCAGGAAGCAGACTTCTTGGAAACCCTCCCCAGGGGCCTCCAGAAGCAGCAGCTAGCATGTCTCCTGCACACTGAGCTCCCACAGCATCAAACAGGCCTCTTCGTCCCTGTATTCGTTAAAAGCTGAGAGTCTCCCCAGTGCCATTAACCAAGCCACCTGGCATGCAGACACCATCAAGAAAGTCAAGGGCCAAGTGCAGTTTTATCAATGGCATAAACTGTTGCTTTATTAAATGTCATGTGATCAGTTCACCCTGCACTCTAAAACTCACTGCTTTGCTAGTGTCCTATAATTTGTTTAAAAGGCAGACTTACACAGTCCGTACAACTACTTCAGGGCATTTAATAGTTTACCTGCTTTAAATGGTCTTATACAGAATACTGACCTGAATATGAATCCCCGAAAAGGCTTAAATGTCTATAAATAATATTCCAATGCTTTTAAACAGGGATGTGTGTGTGTGTGTGTGTGTGTGTGTGTGTGTGTGTGTGTGTGTTGGGGTGTGTGTGTGTGGCTGAGTTCCTGGCCACGGGAGGAGTGGAGGAATCACTAATAACTCAGGGCAATAGCAAGTGCCTATACTTCCAGCACGTGGGAGGCTGGAGCAGGAGGATGACCAGCCTGGCATCACAGTGACACATTGTCTCAAACAAACAAACAATTCCCTAGCAAACCATGTTACCGTTGCTTTCCAGGGAAGGTGCCTTAGCCAGCACCACACCTGACCCGCTGGGTGTCACTGTGGCCATTAGAAGCACCTCAGACTGTCTTTCTTGTCCCTCCTTTACCCAGCCTTTCTATCCCAACCCTCTGAAAGTTGTCTTTTGGCCGCATGTTAAAAATCAATAGTTCTTCCTTGCCAAAGGAATAATCCTGAATTCCCTGGGCTCTTCTCTTATAACCTACAACCCCTTCCCCCCAAGCTATCAGGGAATGGAAGGAAAGCAGGTGAAGCCAGAAACTAAACAAGCACAATCAAGGATGACCTACCTGCGCCTATGACAGGGCTGGGTGGCTCAAGATGAGATGCAATTTCTAATCTCCATGACCTTTCAGTCCTCCCAAGGAGGCCAACCACGAGACACCAATGGGTTTTTTGAAACAGAGTTTCTCTGTGTAACTACAGATGTTCGGAAACTCATGCTGGCCATAGACCAGGGTGGCCTCAAACTCTCAGAGATCCACCTGCTTCTGCCTCCTGAGTGCTGGGATTAAAGGTGTCTGCCTGGCTAATATTTTTGTAAGTATTTATTTATTTTCCCTTTGTGCCTGCCTGTTTACCTGAGCACCACACACATGTGATGCCCACAGAGGCCAGAAGAGGGCGCCATATCCCCTGAAACTGGAGTTACAAATGGTGACCTGCCAGATGGGTGCTGGGAATTGAAACGTAGGTCCTCTGCAAGAGCAGCCAGAGCTCTTAACTACTGAGCTCTCTCCAGTCATATCCTCAACTTTTTCTTTATTCTTGAAATTTTCATACACATAGACAAAGGGACGATCACATATGTCCCCCATCTCCCCACCCAACACCCCCATAAACCTTCTAGTATATCCCCTTTCCAACTCCATGTCTGTTTTTCTTTAACACCCCACTTGATCCCGCTGGTACTGCCACATGTGCATGGGTGTGGGGACACTGCTGGAGGATGGGAATCCCAACAGCAGGCCATATCTCAAAAATGGATGTTTCTCCTTCCTTTTTAATAAGGGGTGGGGGGCTCAGAGATCATCTGTCCCATCTATGCAGGAATTTCAGTGGGCTCAACCTTGTGCATATAACCCTGGGTGCTGTGAACTGGAGTCCAATAGCCACGCCATGTCCAGAAAGCAGGCCCTTCACCGCACTCAGCCCCATCCTATGATCTTACATTTGCATGGTGTTCCCTGAGCCTTGCAGGGGCTCAACTACAGATGTCCTGCTCCATCTCTTATATCCTCAGCACATTGACAACTCACGCAGCTCTACACTGACTGCTGCCTCCTGGGGAAAAAAGAAAATAAAATAAAAATCTCTGACCAAGGCTGAGAGTATAAGGGTAGCCCAGGTCCTAAATTGACACAGGTTCCCACTCTGGGTCCACAGCTTCCCTGATCTGCCTTTCTGGTCTCCTTCAATGTCTGTGACCTTGTCTGTAGAGTCCAGGGCATTATTTTTGTATGTTGTTTCTTCTTTTGTGGAGCACCCCCCCATACACACACACACACACACACACACACACACACACACACACACACACACACAGCCTGGTTTGGGGCAATTCAGATCCAGTGATTATAGATCAAAGAAAGGTGGAAAGAAGGAAAAGCACCATCCCCCACCTCTTACTTACATCTGATGCTGCACCTACAATAACCTCACATTTAGAAATCAACATAACAGAGTTCAAAAAACAAGAACCCGATCACACCGAATGTTTCACCACCGGCGGTTGAAAGGTAATCACAGCCGAAGGCAGAGGGAACGCCACATCTCTGAAATGATATCAGTACACCAGCTGTCATTGTTTGCAAACACAGCCAGCACCGAATGGCCCATTTGTACACACACATAATTAGTCAATAAGCCACAGCAAAGCATTCATGTACACAAAGCTCTCTACATGGCCAACTTCTGGTCCAATTCACACTCCTGAGGAGGAAGCTCTACTGCCCCTAGAAAACAGAGAAGGGCTGGAGGGCGGGCCCTGAAATCTTCTCCACCGGGTGCATTTCCTCACTGTTCCTGTTCCCTGCCACTGATTTCCGCTGTCAATCATCGCTCCTAGTAGTCACTGGTCCCTGGTGGTCTCGCTTTGCATGTATGTTCGGTAACTCGTTTACAAATAAAGATTCCTTTTCCCACAGACAAGATGGCTGTTAGGGTTTTAGTGAGTCTGCTAAGACAGTCATGTGGCATAAGGACCTTGTACTCTGCTAAAGTCAGGTCAAATAGACACTGCCTCCTGAGGACATCTAGCAATCCACTTTCTACAGCACTCTCCTCCCTACCCTTTTAAGCTTCACACTGTCCCAACAGCACTAATGTGCTAGCTTTAAAATTACCTGCCCTTTTCCCTGCTCCTTCCAAACGCCAACTCTTTCCTCTCTGATTCTCAGAAAACCAAAAGATGAACCCATTAATTTATAATGAAGCATGAATGATAAGAGAGGTCAACTCGTCTACCACAAAGCAGAAAATAGGTAGGCTCTTTGATTCCTTTCTTGGGTCAGCATCGGTTTCTGGAAGATGGCATTGCCAAGGCCGGCAATTTTAGCTCCGAACGTTTAAGAAAACAATGCTTCTGCTGAGCACTCAGGCGCCTTAAGAAAGATCTGCACACTCGGGGCTAAAGCACATGCACGCTCACCCCAGACAGGCTTCTGAGGGATGGCAGCAAGGCCCTGCAGAGGGACACAGGCCACGGATTAAAGTTAGGTTTGAAGACAGAAAACCTGCTCTGTCTAGAAGGCCCCCCTCAGTCACGGAGTTGAAGCTCTTCCAGTGTGCACGTACCCGCCGTCTCCAAACCTCCTGCAAACAAACACTGCACCTTACAATCTTATATTCAGTCAGATATCAGCCGAATGTCAGCCGTGCCTGGTGGCACGGGACTGCAATCCCGCACTTGAGAGGCTGAGACAGGAGGATCATTTTAAATATGAGGCCAGCAGGGGATACATAGCAAGACCCTAACACACACACACACACACACACACACACACACACACACACACACAAATCCCAACATGGAGAAGAGAAGTGGCAACGTTCCATCCCAGCTTGCAGGAGAAGGCCAGAGAGGCAGAGAATCAGCAAAGAAAGAAAGAAGTAAAAGGAAATAAAGAAAGGGACTGGGTAGTGGAGAGAGGCAATCAGAGGGGCAGAGAGAGAGAGAGAGGATTTCATATTTAGTGTTTTAAGGGCAACTCAAACACTGATCAGAAAAACCACAGAGCTATGTAAGTCTCCTTGCCATTTATTTCATGGGTTACACTTATTCCCTTTAACTTAAACATGGGCTGCAGAAGAAGGGCAGGAAACCAGACAGCTTTTAGTGTGACGCCCTCTGAGGGCTGCAGTCCTGCCCTCTGCACATTCACAGTTCATCCCTTAATATTCCCGCACTTTGTTTTAAACCAAGCTGGATTCAAGTTTTTAAATGCAGCGTCTCTGATTCTTATGAGGTTGATTGGGAGTTAATTAGAGTCTCCCAATTAAAACCATACAATCAATTGTGTCTTCCAGGCCTGATATCTACCCAGATGCTAGTTTTCACCCTCCCGTGCGTTAACTCCAGCTCAGGTCTGTGAGTAGCCCTTGGTGCTTATTAAGGATCCTTGAGCATCGAGCTCGAACGAAGTAAAAGTTCAAACCAGGAGTTTGAACACACAGACACACACACACACACACACACACACACACACACACACACACACACATCGTCAATTTTGAGGGGGAGCCAGTGGACTGTGTCAGTCATTTTTTTTGTTGTTGTTGTTAGAATCATATTAGTGTTTCATTGTGGTGGCTATATTGTATTAAAATCTGGACTTTCCTAAAAAGTTTCCATTGTGTATATAGTGAATCTGCTATGGAAAATTTCCACTGCAGTCACAGTTGTCGCTGAGCTTTCCCCCGACTGACTGTACGACTGACTGTACCGCTCAGCCACAGTGTTCCCAGGGGAGGCCCACCTGGGGTGACTGGAGCTCAGGACGCCTTCCCCTCTGGGCTGACATCAGCTCCTCAGTTCTGCACAAGTCCTCAGCTCACCTGCACACTGGCTTTGAAAGATGGACTTTTAAGACCTAGTCTACGGGTGAAATTCTCTTATAGATTTTATTTCAGAAGGGAACGGCTTCAATAAAGAGAGTTTTTCACTTAATGAATATCTACTGACCGAGTCCTGAGCCAGGCACTGCAGTCAACAGTAAAGGGGGAGAAGGCAGAGGAAGCTCAGTTCCCTCCTGACCTTTAAGGACCACCTGAGAGGAAGGAGTAAGTGTTGTCAGAGCGTGTTCTGCAAAGCCACACAGGAGAGTCAAAGGGCTCACCGGAGGACACCCCCGCCACTAAGGTTATCAGAGAAAATCCTGACGGTAGCACTTGGGCAGAGTCTACAAAATGAGGAGTTGTCCAGCAAATACGGGGCTCTGGTGGGAGATGAGGCCAGAGGGAGAAGCTTTCTGAGACTGAGCCTAGGTTCAGGGAAATAGGTTGATAAGAGGAAAGTCTGGTGTGCATGGGAAACTGTAACTCACTCTTGTAACCCCAATGGGAGGCATGAAAAAGTAAGTCTGGCAGAGGGCACCTTGTGTGAGGCAGACCAGGGGGGACCTAGGGTTCAACTGCTAGCAGGGTGAAGACACATCAAGATGAGTACCCAGTTGTCATGGTCCTGATAGCATTTAATGCTGGCATTATTCTTAAAATCCTAATGACTTGGGTCGGCACAGACATAATTTCCAGGAGTATTTGCTTTTAGAGGTTAGTTCACTGCCAGGGAATATCTGTTTACTTTACTCTGTCCCTGTTCTTACACAGACCTTCACCAGGTTAACACAACACCCTACTGCCTGCTCACGGCATCAAAATAAAACTTAGGCGACTTTCCAAATCACTGGCAACAGTCACACAGGGACCAACACCCCAACAGTCCAGAATCGCAACAATTTGAGGGGATCCGCACTTTCAACCTCCACCCAGTTTACTGGTTTATTCTGGATACAGCCGTTTCTGAATTCCTCGGTCCGCACAAGAATAAACAGAAGTCCACACTAAGCTCTGTTAAAACATTGGGATTTAATGCCATGTTTCAAAAAATAAAACAGGAATGTTTCTATCATAGCCCTGAGCTTCCCACCACTGGAGCATACCCCTGGGTAAGTATGATTTAGATCATATAGGAGCATGATGATGAGACTGTTTTCTTGTACTAGAGAGGGAGGGAAGGTCAGATATAATCAGCTGCCTTAATGCGGCAGGCAGTGGCCATCCATCTCTCTCCAGCTTGGCAAAATACATTGCACTCCTGTCCATCAGAGCTCCATTATTTGTAAAGCTGATATTAAATTCTTTCATGGATATGAAAGAATAGTTTCTTGGGTTTTTTTTTTCCTCTCCTCCAATTTGACCACATAATCAGAAAAGATACACAAAATTTACCATTTCTGCAGTGCTTAGATATCTGTGGCGAAGCTTCCTATAATGGAAATGTTTCTTTTTCCTTCCTCCGTCTTAGATTATCAGAGATGCAGTAGCTTGATACTGGTGAATATTTTCTGATTTGCTCATTAACTGGGGAATATGTCAGTAAAAGGGAAAAAAAATTATTTGATAAAGAAAACACCAAGTGTCTCTCGCTGACTTTAAAAGACTTGTCAAGTGCTTGAGGTTAACTTTAATTTGTCTCCGATTTTCAGAAAACGATACTGGTTAAGTGAGCTGGCTGGATCCAGACTGTGCAAGCATTCTCCAAAGCATAGCTCACACTGGGTGGAGGTAGGGGGCGAGGGGAGGAGAGGGGAGCACCCTGAGGAAGCGTAAAGTGGGGACCTTAGTGTCAGGACAGACTCAGCAGATGCTGGCTTGCAGGAAGCTGCCTTGTCATCAAGGAACCTTGCCACTACACATATGTCTTCAGAAATATTTGGCGCTTTGATAATCTTATCATATTTTAAAGGTTCCTTATTTATAAACCGTCACCCCGGTTTCTTAACAGCGATGTCCTTGGATAACCAACCACAGACTTGAAAGTGATCCAGAATCATGTTCTCTAAAGGCAGAGCATTGAATCCTAGTCATTTGCTGTAGAGTGGGTTCGGGCTGTATTTTGACTTCCTTTTTAAATATAGATGGATAGTCCTTCCGTGTAAACATCCGAA
Organism: Rattus rattus; assembly: GCF_011064425.1. NCBI lineage: Eukaryota > Metazoa > Chordata > Mammalia > Rodentia > Muridae > Rattus > Rattus rattus. The sequence goes on from NC_046156.1 coordinate 99,649,172, forward strand.
GGCATTCCCTCTCATTGACAGGCATGCTAGCACATTTCACAACCACAAATATTCCCGGGGAATGGCCTAGGAAGAGGCATCACTTAAAGGGCCGAAGACTACCGTTATTCTCCACTCTGGTTGCTAATTACGTTTTTTTACAGAAAGTCAGCAAGCCACCGAACGGTCATCCTAAAAGGAAAAGTGATTCCTAGTCTTCTGTGGCTGTGCATTCGACCGAATTACATACAATTTGTTTCCAAAAAGAGATCCACATCATTTGTAGGTTATTTCTCAATGAGTACCAGTTCCAGCCCAGAAATATGCTAACGGAGGACCTCAAAACTATCATTTTCAATTGCCATGGTCGAGGGAGGGGACAGGGGAGGGAGTAAGAAGTGCAGCGATTAGCCACCCATAAGAAGGTTCCCCACACTCCTCCTCCCACAAGGCCGGCGTCAGTCAGTCGCCAGCATCTGTCCCCACCTCGCCCCCCTCCCGTCTGCGCAGCGCTGGCACCCAATGGTAGGCCCAGGAGAAGACAAACACAACCCAAGTGCTAGCTACAGACACTTAACATTCCTAACTTTTTCCCTCTCTTTCTCACTGTGTGTGCCTCAAAGGTAAGCAGAGAAGAAAAAAAAAAAATTACAGGAATATGAAATAAGCCTTCGTAGCCAAGGGTGCCCTGGAGTTTTAAAATCTCCCCCAGAGTCACAATGACTACCTTACGCACATTCACACTAGCCTCTCTCCTGTCACTCTCCCCAGCAAAGGGCTACTTCCCAGAGCTGAGCTCCAGGGCGACTGTCCCTAGGTGCAGGACAGTGTGCATCCTTCTGCACTCTGCCCACGGGCATCCCACATCCCTGCCCACGCCCCGGGCCACGCGTCCTGCAATGTGTTCCAGGTGCCAGGATGCCGCGGAGCCCTCGCACACTACAGACACCACCCAGGCTCCATGGAGAGCCAAGCCCCACGCCCGAGGACCACAGGGGCTTCCCGATTGCCCACGCCCGCGGCATGGCAGCGCTTACCTGTCCGCGCAGTGCCACGCGTGCCCCCGCGCACTCCGGTTGTGCGGGTAGCTGCAGGGCCGGCCGGGCGGCGGCGGGACCGAGACAGCGGCTCCAGAGGCGTCAGTCAGGCTGGAGCCTCCTCCTCGGCCGCCCGCGTGAGTGCGCCGCGCTGGAAGGGCGCCAGGCGGCCGTGCGCGCAGCTCCAGCCAGGAGGGGCCAAGCGCCCTGGCCGCGCCACGCTCCCCGCCCCGCCGCGCATCCGCCTGCCCTGCACATCGTGCCTGCAGATAGCCTTCAGGGACATAGGAGTCTCCAGGTTATCCCCAGAAGTGTCCTTCCCATCTGGACCAACTGCAGGCTGCAGAGGGAGGGGGGCTGTGCCCCCACCACCACCTCCCGGAGAGGCAGACAGGACCACCAACGGTGCCTGTGTCTCTTGAACCGCAGAGTCCTGGTCCCTGGAGGCCATGCTTACTGGCTGTCTGTTCCTCCGAGGCATGGCTTGCCCTGGCATCAGCCCAAGAACATCTAAATGAACTGAGTGGCAGGCAGAGTTTCAAACTAGTCCTGTAATATGTAGGTTGTGATTTCTTATCCAGTGTATAATACACGCTACTCATGATAGACACAAGGAACCTTCCTGCCTGGTGGCCTGGCTGTCTCCTAGGTTACCTGCCTCTGAAATGCCACTTGGAAAGTGGCACTGGTGTGCCAAGGGCCTTTGATTCCCCACCAGACTTTACAGGTCTTCCAATAGGAGGAAGAGGATGGTACAGGGCCACCTCAGTCAGCCCCAGAGCACAAACATCCTCCAGAGGCCAAGGCACCTTTGAAATGTAAATGAAAGTCCTTCAGTTGAACTTCTTTTCCTAATCCCCAAACCCCCACTTTCTGGAATTATTTTTGCATCATCATCCAAGTGTAGCCCAGGAGGGCCTTGCTTATAAAAACATATCACACAAATTTAAATGACACTTTAACTTCAGATTGAAAGTGTCTTTCTTCACCTGGCTCACATGCCCTGCTGCAACCGTGATTTTAATTTTTTGGGATTGACCTGGGAGAGGAAGAAACCCCAGAAGAAATACTGTCCAGTGGTGGGAACATGGAAAGACATTGGCTGGATGAGGACTGTGCTTTGTGTGGGCTTTGAGGCAAGTAAACAAATTAGGTTCTCTGAATTGATACCTTGTGGCTCAGGGATTTTTCCTCCTCCTGAAATGATATTAAAGAAAGAAATGGTCCACTCTGTTTCCTCCAGGAGAGCACAAAGCACTGGAGACTTCTGCTAGGCAGGCTCAGGCTTCTGCAGTGGAGTCTGTGAAGTCACAGAAGTCTCTTGGGGGTAGGAGTGGGAGAGGCCTCTGTCCTTTCTGGACTTTACTCCCTAAAGGTTAGGGAGATGAAGCAGTAAGACCTGGTGGGATTCAAGAAAGAGCAAACACCAGCCCTGGGGACCAACACTCATGCTGACTGGTTTCTATTGACTGTTCTGGTTGTAAAAATTCTCATCTCTATCTTCTTCTGTTATCTTTTTTTTTTTTTTTTTTTTGATCATTTAATAGAAACATAATTCTCTTCCACCAAAGCACTGTGTTGTAGAAATGCACGGGAAACCAGACAGTCAGCAGTTGTGATGTGGTGGTAATTCCTTTATAATGTTGGTTAGAGACCTGAAAACCACTGCTAAGATCTCCATTTTCTGGGAGAATGTACCTGTTGGGCAATCTGCGAAATCCTCACTGTCAGCTCCTCAGCCCACATCTGTTACATGCACAGTGCTGGTCTCAGAAGCACCCTGCAGACCTATGTATGAAACACCTGGGCTCCAGTGTGTGACACGGTTGGGAAGTGGTTTGTTAGAGAAGATTAGCTTATGGCCAACATAGAACTGAAAAAGGATATGGGTACCCTGGCGCCTTCTCTGCATGGTCATGGAGTGACCACATCCTCCTTGGTCACATGCTCCTACCATGGGCCCAAACAGAGCCAAACCTCAGAGCCAAAATAAGCTTTTCCTCTGCTCCGGTTGTCAGGGGTATTCTGTCACAGTGAAGGAAAGCTGACTCACACTCAGCATGGCCATCGGTTGACATCAGGGAGGAGAGATGTTTCCACCCTTGATCTGGGAGGATGCAGTCCATCGCCATGGAAAAGCATTGTGCTGGAGTGTCCGAAGCAGGTGTAGCCGTGCAGCTGGGGCAGGAGGCAGCTGGTTTTACTGCGCTGGCAGAAAGATGAATGGCCTAGAATTCTCAGCCCCTCTGTACATCTGAGCTACATCCCATTCCTACGTACTTTCTGTTGCTATGATAAAACAGACCCGACCCAACCTGAGGATGAACCTGTTTATTTTGTCTCACAGCTCACACGGTCCACCACAAAGGACAGTCAGGGAGGAACCTGGAGCAGGACCTGAAATGGAGGCCATAGAGGACGGTTGCTTACTGGTTCACTCCCCTTGGCCTGCTCAGCCTGCTTTCTCTATAACCCAGGATGACTATCTGCCCAGAGGAGGCACCGCCCACAGTGATCTTGGCCCTCCCACATCAATCACAGATTAAGAAAATGCTCTGTGGACTTGCCAGCAGATCAATCTAATGGAAGCATAGTCAACCAAGGTTCTCTCTTAGACAATCGATCCTAGCTTGTGTCAAGTTGACTAAAAACAACAACAACAACAACAACAACAACAACAACAACAAAACCTGACTGGCACTACCCAATACTGGGCGACCTGCTAGAGACCAGGTGTTTGAGCATGGGGCTATGGGGACAGTTCATAGTCAAACCAGAGCAGATAGACTGTCCCTACCCCTGCAATTCATCTGTAACTGTCCTAACTCTGTGCTTTTCCTGCCTTCCCCAGAACTTCAAAGTCATTTGCTCCATAACCATTCCCTGAGCACCTGGTACCTAGACCTTGTGGACAAGGTCTCCATCTGATAGGAGAAGTGCATATCCTTTAAGACCATCACACAAGCACAGGCGTCACAGTAGGGAGAGGACATGGGGAGGATGTGACAGAGATGAAATCCCAGTGACCCTGGGAAGTAAGCACAGATCCTGTCCCATCCCCACCACTATAGGTGCAGCCTTGTAGGGCATTGAGACCATAAAGACTGTTCGAAAATGCCTACGATATGTAGAACCGACTGGAGTTTTGAGAATAGAAACCTCACCTTTCACACTAGTTGCATACGTAGGCTAAAGAATGTGCGGGAACTCGTCTCAGAGAAAAAGGAAGGGACTGAGATGAGGAAACAGAAGACTTGATTCAGCAATGAAGGGCAGACCAGGGTCTCCCATGCCAGCCCCTCAACCCAGAGCTTACTGAGTGCTGCAAAAGCACCCTCTACTTCCCTCCGCACATCTTGCAAGGTTAAGTTATTAGTTTTGTCTTACAGCTGAAGATCCTGCGACACAGTTCAAACTCCAGAACTCAGCCTGAATCCAGACCCCAGGCAAGAAAGCAGCACACTTTCCGGCACTGCCAGAGTTCACATGGAGCTGTAAAGTGTGTGAACAAAGTGTGCACCAGGTGCTCCCTAAGCAGGCGGGGAGGCAGATGTGTCCTCACTTGCTCATCTGGGGTATGTAGGGAGTGAGAACTCACCCCTTCCACAGAGGACACAGCCTGTGAGAACAAAGATATGTTTGCAAGAGATAGCATCTGAATTCTATGGAAAAAGCCCTTGCACAGAATCGACACCTGAGTTTCATCGCTAGAGCCTACTCTAGAATTGTTCTCTAACCTCTGGGTGTGAGCTGGGCCACCAATGCTCTCAAACCCTCCACAAGTCATATACCAAAGAAGTGTCATATGTGAACCCGATGAGGCTGTGACCCTATCAGAGCAATGCCAGAGAAAACTTACAGAACAAGACTACCTGTTTTTCATCTCTGGAGGGTGGGCGGTGTCTTGGTTGGGTCTTTATTGCTGTGAAGAGACATCATGACCATGGCAACTTTTACAAAGGAAACATTTTATTGAGGCTGGCTTACAGTTCAAATGTTTAGTCCATTGTTGTCATGGCAGCAAACAGACTAACCTGTTGCTGGAGAAGTTGCTCAGAGTTCTGTATCTTGATCAGAAGGCAGCAGGAGACATGCTCCACACTGGGCATAGCTTGAACATAGGAGACCTCAAAGCCCAGCCCCCACAGTGACACACTTCCTCCAAAAAGACTACACTTACTCCAACAAGGTTACACCTCCTAATAGTGCCACACTCTGTGGGCCAAGAATTCAAACTTTCCTATTCAAACCACCACATTCCATTTCCTAGCCCCCAAGGGCTTTTAGGCATAACATAATGCAAAATGCTTTTAGTGCAACTTCAAAAGTTCCCATAGTCTATCACAGTCTCAGCAGTGTTTAAAAGTTCAAAGTCTCTTCTGAAATTTATGCAATCTCTTAACTGTAATCCCCTATAATATTAAAATCAAAACCAGATCACATACTTCCAACATACAATGTACAGGATATACATTATGGTTCCAGAACAGGGAAGGGAGCACAGTTAGGAAATGCTGGACCAAGGCAAGACCAAAAACCAGTTGGGCCAACTACAAACTCTGCATCTCCATGTCTGATGTCAAAATGGTCTTCAGATCTCCAACTCCTTTCCGCTTCGTTGACTGCAGCACACTTCCTTCTCTTCGGCTGATTCCACTCCCTGTGAAAGACACCAGCTCTCCTCAGCAGGTATCCCACAGCTCTCATATCTTTAACCTCTTGGATCTTCAAGGCAATCCAGGTTTCACCTTCAGTCTCTCACAATGGCTTCTGTGGGCCTCCATGCAGGCCAACCCACCACACACCTGGCCTTGGTGCCTTTCCTTAGTCACAGAGGGAGATTCCATAACTGCTTTCTTCTAGCCTGACTTCAACGCCAGAACCACATGCTGAAACTACCAAGTTCTGCTGCTTGCTGGGGCCGGAACATGGTCCCCTTGATCAATTACATCTTCACCAGCTTTCTGTTTTTCATGGTTTCCTTCATTGCCTAAGCTCAGCTGTCCTGGATCTTTCTCTGGAGACCAGGCTGACCTTAAATCCAGCTACTAGCATTCCTGTCTTCCCAGTGCTGGGATTTGAAGTTGTGTATCACCATGCCTGGACCTAAACTGTTCTCAGTTTCTCTATGATGTCAGAAATATCTTAACTCTGTTCTATGATTTTTTTTATTTTACTGGTCTTTACAGTATCTCAAATTCTGGTATTAAGTAAATATACTTATCATTCCTGAAAAACTACTTTTTAAATAAAGGGTTGAGATACAGCTTAGGAACAGTCTTGTCTGGATTGCCAAGAATGTTTGATGCCAACAATGAAAATTAAAGGGAAAAAGATGGAGAGCAAACATTTTCCACAGAGCATAAATCCCAAAGGGGAAGGAAGGCTGTGGGGTGAGATGGCACAGCGCACACAGGCAAAGTTAGGAGACGAACGGAACAACAAGGAAGTAGACACCTTCAGCACAGACGCATTCACGCCTTTATTACATTTTCTTAGCATTCCAAGTCACAAATAAGGTCTCTGACAACAGGCAAACCTGTATTTAAATTCATAGCGTCTTCTTCTTTAAATAACTGTTACTGTAGGGTTGTGATTTAATCACGATTGTAAAAATTGTGCAGGTATCTTTAAAAAAATTGCTTCTGTCTTTGGTCTCCAAGTGTCCATCTCAGAACATTAAGTGACAGGAGCCAACATAGACTGCTAAATAAAAGAAAAATCTAACATGACACAAATATTTTAAAAAAGACATCACGTGATTTCCTCGTAGCTGTTAATTCTTAATAACATACGAAGGCAGATAGGGAGAACAGGTCCATCGAAGCTTTATTGGAAACCTTGATTTCAAGTAAGATTGCATGACACTGTCGGTTAAAAATGTAGTCCAGTCCTACCAGCAAGCTAACTCACTTTCCTTGTTTGCTGAAGCCTCCAGGCACCGGTCAGATACCGAAGTCGGATAAAAAGCAGGTCTTTGCCCATTTGTAGCCAGCTCCAAAATGGAACTAACTTAGAACCTGCAATTAAAAATAAAGTAAATTAAACTGGGAGAAATGTACAGTAGTTTAGAGCTATAACCTAAATGTCAGGTTGGGGCTGGGCCTGGGGCTGGGGCTGGGGCTGGGGCTGGCTGGAGCTGAAAAGTAGAGCAGTTTTCTACACGTGTGGATGCCTGGGCATGCACACACTCACATTAGCAAGTGGTTGCGTGTGCTGGGAGAGTCACTGACCTTTGTGAGCATCTAGCATTTTAAACATTTAACTTTTTTAAATTATAAAACTGAAGTTATTTTCCTCTCAAACAAAGTCAAGCCTGTCAGGGTGAAGGGCCGCAGGTGACTCTCCAGTGTGAAAGTCTCAGGGAGAAGGGATTGCGCATGGACAGTGCACTAGGAACGGAGTGGCAGGCAGCTCCATCTGCACGGCGTAGCTCCACACGGTATTCTGTCAGTACTCAGCCTCAGGACCTGTCTACTGGAAACTTGGGTCAGGAGGAGGCCCACTGCAGACTCAAAGAAGAGTCAGGAAAAACAGCAGGAGGGAATCTACTGGAACACAGGCGGCCTGGATGAAGGAGAGAGGTGAACGCAAGCCAGCAGACTCAGACAACGGCTCTGCCCCGTTAAGCACCAGCTGTAAATAAAGACTACACTCACCCTCAATTTCTGTCCAGTTGACAGCAACTTCTGCTATTGGGATTTGAAGAAACTGTGCTATGTATAGCAGTTCTACATCAAATGCCCTGAAATAGAAAATATATTGTTATTTATTTTCAAAAGGACAAGTGGGGGCACCAACCAGGGCAGGTTTTGAGGCTTCCCAGACATATGCAAAGCTTCTATGTAGAACAGAAGGCCAGACCCACAGAGGGTCAAACTGACACTGAGTGGACCTGCAGCTTCAGTGAGAACAAGGTGTTCAGTGTGTGGTCCTGTAACACCTAAGTGAGAAATGTTGACCCTCAGCCACAGCTCAGAAACCCTCAGATCAAACAGGCCTTGTGTGCTCAGATAGACTCCGGGTCTCTGCCTCACCCACCTCACGACACAGAGCAAAGGGCTCTCTGCTCACTTACATCTGCTTCTCCCTCTCTCCTCTCATTCAGGAACCCTGGTTTCTTTTCTGATTCAGGGTTCCTGTCCCCTCCCTGTGCTGTCTGGAACACCCATACGGGGTGGGTCCTGACAGCTATGGAAGCCTAGTCTGGAAGGCTCTGGTTGTGACAGGAATACCGACAGGAGTTACTCTGTCCCAAAATACCTGGTTACAGCTAGGCCCAGCTTGGACACTGTCTTTCACCCAGAACTAGATCTGCAGATCCACCATGTTCACCACGAAAACAAAACCAGGGGCAAGAGCCAAGGAGACTTGGCCACAGCCAGGGTCAGGGAATGCTGGGTAAGCCTTTGGGAATTGAGAGCAACAGTCCACTGTGCAGGACCCAATGCACAGACACCTGCACCTGAAGACTACCTACTTTATACTTCAATATGTTAATCTAGGAAGCAAAGATTGTAAAACACACATAGGCAGACACACACACACACACACACACACACACACACACACACACACACACATTTTAACTTTGAAGCTACAGTGTAAGAGAATTTTTTTGTAGTTTACATGAACTCATGAACTTCTAGAGAAGATGACAGACCTTTGAAAACAGATACACCAAAGTGACAGAGACATCAAACATGGGCACAATATTACAATACATAATTATGTAGCTACCCACCAGAAACAAGTTACCCAGAACTTGTGACTAGCATTCAGGAGGACCCTTTCAGCAGTGTTTGCCGGGCACTGACAATAAACCACACACTACGTGTAGTAGAACAGATTAGGGAGTTAAGTCGGGATGGATTCCTTCTCTTCCAGAGTGTCTCCGCACCTCCCCGCTCCCCCGAAGCTAGAGATGAAGTCCAGGGCCTCACGCATTACAAGAACTCTTCCGATTAAGTGACATTCCAAAGCTTCAAGAGTGAATGCTTGAAGGAGAGAAACCTGACTGAGGAATGGCCCAGAGGAGAGAGACCCACAGGGTGATGCCAGTGTGGCAGTGCATGGTCGGGGAGGGGAGCAGACGCAGCAGTCACCACTGAAGGTGATGGAGGAAGCCACTGCAGGGTTTGCAGCAGAGGGGTGTGATCACAAAGACCCTGGGGCTGCACGGAGGTGGTGGAGAGGAGAGCAACTCACAGGCTGGCTATGGGCACATGCAGGGGTCGAGTCAATGTCAGAGCTAGTGCAGGAGGCAGGAATGACACGTGTATGACTTAAGAGGGACAGGATGGGGAAGATGAAGTAACCACAGGGACCTCTTTTAAGAAAAGGCTGTGGATGGAGCAGATGGGGCTGGGGCTGAAAGACATAGGCAGGGTCAATGGGCAGGGTTTGAAGGCAGACAGGGAGGGTGACCACAGGAGACTCTGGGAAGGGAGTGTGAGAGGGGAAGGAGGATAAGGAGACAGGGTATACGCTAGCCTGTGCTTAGATGAACATGTAACAGCCGTGTCAATCTGGCTCCACCTGGATACTCATTGGTCATCGACAAGCCTGCATCCGGTAGTTTGGATGCCCACTAGGGAGGCAACATACCTTCCAGTCAGAAACCTACCATCGTTCAATGTGCAGAGACGAGAAGGTGCGGGCCGCTGCTTCTCGGGTCAGTAGTTTGAATCCACACTGTGTGTCCCTGATTCCTTTGACACAGAGGAACCACACCAGGAAATGGAATCCGTACATAAGAAGGGTCCGGAAGTAAGAACGCTAAAACAGGGGCAGAGGAGGAATGATTGACCATTCCTGGAGACACTGAAGACAGCACTGAAAACACGCTGCTGGCCTGGCGCACCCACAGTGCGGGTGGCATGGGGCTCAAGGCACTTCAACAGGATGTGCTTCCAAAGCAGAGCACTGGGGCCCGAGGCACAAGGTCAGGACCGGAGCGGATGAGCACTGCGGTCGTCTGGTTTTTAAATCATTGTCATCAGACCAGGGTGACGATGAGCCCTGGCTCCTAAGCTGATCTGCAAGACGCCCTGAGTAAACTACAGCAGCTGTCTCCTCGGCTATAGAAGGCGCCTACCCTTCAGAGTCATGAGGAGAGGAGAACAGAATTATGCCAAAGCTGTAGGCCACAAGGAACAGGAACTCAGCAACAGTTGTATGGAGAAGGCTGAAGGTGAGGAGATCAGAGCCGGAGCCCTCCTCACTGCTGCCACTCGCAACACCAGCCATGTTCTGATGCAGGCGGGGTGGGAAACCTCGTCTTGAGATACTGTGGGAAGCTTACACTGCCTTCTCAGTGCCTTCCACATAAAATACCTCTGGTAAACCCTGGGGAACTAAACTCCCAAAAGAATAATTACACTAAAGAAAGGGGCCAGACAGACACGGAAAGGTAGCAAAGCCACAGGTGATAAACAGGATCTGCGAACTACTGTGCTTGAGCAGTGCCAGTGTGATCTACAGACGGGCAGCCTCCACCCAGAGGCTTTGGAGATTTGTGTCTTTCTAAAAGGGACAGTCACGAGCCTGACAATCTCCAGCTAAGTATTTTCCTTACAGACATAAAACAAGAAACATTTAAACTCTGAACAAAACTCAAAATATACTTTGAATGGAACCTATCACAAAAGCCTGGAACCAGGAATGTTTCAGGGTTTGGGCTTTTTTCCTGAGTTTGGAATATTTACTCACAATTTTGGAAAATATTTTGTTGTTGTTAAAAAACAAGCATGGTTTAGAAAAGTCTGCCATGATGGAACAATACTCTGTGTCTTAAACACAATCTAAGAGCCCTTCCTGAGGGGGAAGTCTCTACCAGCCCTGTGCACACTTAAAGAAACTAACTCTGAAATGTGCTCATCTTTCATAAACTCCAATGACGTTGAAAGGAAGCTCATCCTTGAGAGAAAACACGGGGACCCATTTTTTGTCAGATGTGTATGTGTTAGTAAAGAGAGATTAAACGTCAACAGGCTGTTGCCCACAGCTCAGGGAAAGCCTTACCTGAGCAATTGATTCTTTCTCCAGGTGAGCTCGAGACCCACATGCAATGGCCATTTGTTCCTGAGGAAAGAGCAACAATGTCGTTCTCTTTAATATTCAAGTATCACGTATAAATACACCTATTTTGTTGTAAACATCTCAACTTCATAAATACTTAGAGAAAATAAGACTGTATTTATAAAGTGTACTGAGAGGTTCAGAATATGCATAGTTGGGAGACAGCTAGTCACACTGAGAGGACTCTGCTGGGCATGGCTAGACACACGGAGGCAGAGGCAGTGGGGCTCTGTGAGCTCAAGGCCAGCCTGCTCTACATAGAGAGACCTTACGTAGAGCAAGAAGGAAGGAAGTTGACCTCTAGGTAGGTTCTGACAGTTTGCTCTCGAGCCCTGCACTCCTACCACTCAGTGCATGTTCTTATACTCACAGGCCATGGCTGTAGATCACTCAGCCCCTTCTCTAGTTTCTCAACATCTGGAAACTTTGTGGCTCCATCAGCATCTGCCATGAGGATCTTCTCTCCTCGGGAACTGAACACACCCTGTATTCAAAAATCCCAGGTGAAAGAACATTGCTTAGAATTATGTTCAAACTCAATGGCATTTCAGTTCATTCTGTTCAAGGATGTCCAAGATGGCAGAAGGAGGCCAAAGTTCATTGCTAAGAGACTAAGATGTCCTGACACGTATCTACTGTCCATTCACTGCTGCAGAAGTTTTACGAGATCCTCTTCCTAAGCTGATGCCCATCACACTGTTCTGTGTCCCGTGTTATGTGGTCATGCTGCTCACACGACTTCAGAGGCGACTTGAGCAACACATAAAAGAACCCGTCCTCCTCAGGCAAACAGAAGTAGCACACATGCTCTGCGCACCTGTCACCCCACTCAGGCGGCGGAAGCAGAGGATTCCGAGTCTGAAGCCTCAGTCTTGTGACGTGCAGGGTGAGAAGCCGGTTTTCTATATTACAGCACAGGGGAGGTGGAGCTAACATCAGATCCCACACTTGTTTCTGTCTGTTACAGCGCCCGACACGTGGTGACATCGGGTACGGTTGTCAGTGTGAACCATACTGTACGTGCATGTTTCACAAGGACATAAACTGAGGATGAAATCCGACCTCTGTTGTGCCAGAGTGAGCAGCACAGCAGCTGACAGCACCGGCGCAGACTGCACCAGAGCTCCTCTGCACGTGCACACCACGCTATCACCAGTCCTCTCCTTCAGCCAGCCTCCTCAGTAGGTCTCCGTCTCCCTCAGACCCACCTCCCCCCATTGACTCGTGGCATCTCCCATGCACCTTCCCCTATTTTGTGCTGTCTCTACCACAGCACAAATGAACTAAACCTCATTCGATACACTGGCTGTCAGCTGATGACTTTCCTCAAGTCTTACTCTTGGTTAAGTCTAAAGGCACTGAGGGAGCACTGTGAGGAGTGAGGAGAACAAGAGGGGACAGTGTGTGTGTGTGTGTGTGTGTATGTGTGTGTGTGTGTGTATATGGGGGGGAGATGAATTACCATCTCCATGTATGAAAATGTGTAATGAAACACATGATTTTCTACAACATGTGCTACTGAATTTTAAAAAGATTTAATTTTATGTGTAGGAGTGTTTTGCCTATATGTATGGATATGCACCATGTACATATAGTGCCTGCAGAGGCCAGAAGAGGTGCTGGATCCCTTGGAACTGGAGTTACAGATGGTTGTGAGTCCAAACCTGGGACCTCTGCAAGAGCAGCCAGTGCTCTTACCTGCGGGACCAGGTTAAATGTTATATTTAACTATGAATGAATGAATGAATGAATGAATGAATGAATGAATGAATGCTCCATTCCAAGGCTCGTGATCTGATCTTACTCGCCCTCACTGTCCTCCTGTGGCAGACACCTCACATATAACTTCTAAAGGTTTCCTACTTTCACAAAGAACCCTGATCTTGTCAAGGATGAGTATGTTAAAAGTTATCAGCAGGCACAGTGACACAAGCTTGTAATCTCAGCACTTGGGAGGCAGTGCTGAGGCAGAAGGATTGCTCTGAGTCAAGGCCAGCCTGAGTTTCAGAGGAAGACACTATCTACAATAACACAACAACAATAAAACAGCAAAGAAAAAGGAAAAGCCAAAAATAAGGGAACCAGCCCTCCTTCCCCCTAGGAACTGGGATGGCCTCGTGACACTGTCCTGGCCCCCGAGATGTGAGGGAGTTACCAGGTAGGGTTCTGGGAAGGTACATTATTTCCTGGCATGTATAGAACGTGGAGGTGAGTCACGTGTGTTCAGGAGGAAAAGGAGAGGTGAGATCGAGGGCCTCTGCTGACAACTGGAGAGATAAGCAAGAGTCCTTACCACTACAGCATTCACGGAGTGATATCTGGATTTCTTTTATGTGCATTGCTTTGTTTGTTTTCAGTTTAATTTGTTTTCTCTCTGACAGGCCTTAGCTGAAAACAACTCCTCTGGCCTAGGCCTTATGGGCGCCTCATGGGAGCCTCTCCCCAGGCTACACCAGCTTCCCTGCACTCGTGCTGATACCTCCTGATATGCAGCGCACATCAGCAGACCAGGGATTCACCTAAGTTCATGCTACCGGGCTCTGCGGCTCCTTCATGTGGGAAAGCTCAACACACGAGAGCATGCTGTCCTGCTGTGAGCTCAGTTGCTCTAGCCCCAGCAAGGACAACATGAAACTTAGCACAAACATGAACGCTTTCAGAGTCATCTCGACTGTTATATACAGAGTATGAGGCTTAGATCTTATAGTTATTAGAGGTGTCGACAACTTGAAATACTGCTATTTGATATGTGGCATCATGGGCTGAAAGGTTATTAAAGTGCCTTTATATTTTAAACAGAAATGTTAATTATTACCATCCTAACAGCACCACCTTTCCCACGGTTCTGCACCAGCGTTATCACTCGTACTTTGTCACTTCCATATTTCTGGCAGTATTTTAAAGCGACCTGTTGATGACATAAAAGTCAGAATACAGTTAGCTTGGAGAACTGGTGTCAAAGATATGGGTTATCCTGATGTGATCAGAACATGTTACATGCGTGTACTAAAATACACTGTGCCCGCTAAACATGCACAATCACTATCTGTCAGTTAAGATACACATACTCAAATATAGACAGAAGGTGAGCAATAGTTCAGATCCCACAAGTCACACAGACCGGGCCTCCACTTTCAGCCCACCCTTCTGTGACCGGAGTCTTAATGGGAATTATGTAGTTTAGGCTGGTCTTTGGCATTTCCATAGGGGACTGTCTTGACAGCTGACAATGGAAGGCAGGGCCCACTGTGGGTGGTACCATTCTCTAGGCCAGTCCCTGAATGGTGTATGACTGAAGAAAATTAGCAAGTAAGCAGGCATTATGGGTGAATTTGTTTCTCTCTGCTGTTGATTGTGGATATGACGTGACCAGCCGACTCCCACCTCTGTGATTTCCCTACAGTGATAAAATGGAACCCGTGAACCCGTGAGCCAAATAAACCCCTTCTCCCCTGCTTTTTTAGGTTAGGGCACTTTACTTGCAACAGAAGTGAAAATGGGGCGGAAAGCAATGATCCCAGCTTTGGGTTCCTCCAGCAAGTGGAAACAAGTCACGCGGACTAAACGACTCCAGGTTTTCTATCAACCAGCCGCTCTAAAAGCACACATGCATTTACCTTTGACGTCTGGTCTTCGCTACCATCATCAACCACTATCACCTCATAAGTGAACGTGCGGTCATGTTTCTGCAAGAAGCAAAAGTCACAAACCGTAATCTGGCAAAACCACCATAGAGATCAATAAACTTGTAAGTAGTTTTTAATTGTCTTTTGTCTTTGTGTGAGCATGCATACATGTATGGGGGAGGGGGGAACAGCCGTGGTGCACACATGGAGGTCAGAGGGCAGCCTGTAGGAGATTGTTTCTGAGGAAAGGTTGGTCTCTGGCCTCCAACTGCACCAACTGCTATGCAGGGTCACAGGGATCAACTTAAGTGGACAGGTTAGGCAGGAGGGGCCCTTACCCAGTGAGCTACCTTGCCTACCTGTAAAACTGTAATTAAAAACCACATTTTTCTCTCAAATTTATTTATTATTACTATGACTACTATTATTATTACTATTATTACGTGTGTGTGTGTGTGTGTGTGTGTGTGTGTGTGTGTGTGCGCGTGCGTGTGCCCATGCATGGAGATCAGAGGACAACTTTTGGGAGTCGGTTCTCTCCTCGCAGTGTGGGTTCTTAGGAATTGTGTGCAGGTCATCAGGCTTGCACAGCAAGCTCCTTTACCAGCTGAGACAGCTTGTTAGCCCCCACAAAACTTGTAATTTAAGCAACAGATGCTAGACTGTCTAGGGACAAATACAAACAGTAGTACAGAACCACATGAAATCAAAAGGCTCAGAAGGAGCAGGACACATGGTTGGTAGAATAGAGGCTGGGCTGCATGACACTGATGGAGAGCTCTGTTCAGTGCCCTTATCTGCCCTGATCTGCCTTATCTGCTGCGTGGTAGCAGCAGCATGCATCTGTGATGCTAAGGAAGGCTGGGAAAGAGAAACATGTATGAGAGGGAAGTCTGTAGGCCTGAGGTCAGAGGAAGGTTCGGCATGGCTGTACCACTCTGCAGCCTTTTAGGAGAGCTCAGTTCACTTCCAACTTACTTAAGTTCTAAGCCTGTTTACAGTCCTTCTCTGCCTCAAAACTCAAAGCAGAGTAAAATCAAAACAAAGAGTTTTCTAGACAGAGAGACAGAAAGAGACCCAGCCATACAGCCCACTTCATCTCTAACTATTCGTAGACATCTCTAAGGAGAGGTGAACTACTGTGCTTCTGAGTATAAACAGTGCAAACATTTAAAAAGCATAGAGGGCTGGATATGTAGCTCCCGTAGTGTGCCCACCTAACATGAATGAGTGCCTGCACGTATGTTTAGATATAAACAAACCCAATCAAAGTGACTGTTTCTGAGGAAAGGCAGTACTAAAATATTTTATTTTTATAGAATTAGTTTATGATTTAAAATGTTTTAAGACTGTGATTTTGTGTCACTTAATCAATGTGAATTCATCTGAGAAACAAAGTTTTACAGACTACGCTATAAAGCCTCCAATGGTTCTATGACTTCATACATACACATACACCTATCTTTAAAGACATCGCAGAAGTAAGTCTGCACACATTCACTGGCATGTAATCGATACGTCACCAAGCAAGAGAGAATTAAAAGTTGGGGGAGAGGACATGAGAGAAACTCCAGCTCCCTGGTTTCTCTGTTGCCTGAGGGAGCATGCTACATGCTGGGCCTGCTTGCTGACAGCCAGCAGCCTGCGGAGCCACAAGTGGCCCAGGGATGAGCAATGACTCCCACCGAGCCTAGATTGGGGTCTATCACTGGTGTCCTGCCGTCGTTTTGACTGGAGACATGACATTGAGAGAAGTTTGATACCTGTCTCTTTTCTAGGTAGTTCAGGGCTTCATCCATCATCACAGGCACTAGACGGAAAAATGATTTAGAGATTACTTTTGAAAAGGAGCTAGCTAGCCCCAGCACACTCCGCTTACACAGGGGAAAGGTGCCTGTGGATGTCATGCAGCAGCAGGCCACTGTTTCCGGGATGTCTCTGGCCCTCATCAGGTCAGAACTCCTCCAAGAACTTTAATCCTGCCATCTCCATTCCCCTCTTCCCAGTCACAGATCCAACTCTGCCCTCCTCAGGGAGGGCAGGCACTGCATGCCCCCTCCTCTCCCCAAATGGCCCATTAGCAAACAGACTCAAATAGAGCTTACACCGTTTTTCTTCATTGTAGGAAGGCACAACAACGGACAGCTGTTTCGTTGGCGAGTCCCAGATGCTGGGTAGAGCTTCCTTCTGGCCTCTGGCATTGAGGAAGAATTTCTCTTCCTCATGTCGGTGACATGGTGGGATTTTTGTAGCAGTTATGAATGCCACAATGGAAACCTAAAGGCAGAGTGAGAAACAGCTGAAAGTGTTCTAATGTTTGTTGTTCTAAAACACTACTGTTTGCAGAATTTGGGGCAGGGGAATATATAGTCTCAGGTCTGGTTCTTTTACAGCTCTGGAGGTGATTCTGCTGTTACCTGGCAGACAGCCCCTTATGGACTGACTGACAACTGTCCTTGTCCCAGCTGGTGACTTCATAAATGTTTCAGGAGGCCTTGCTTCCACCTCCTACTCCTTGGGCCTCTGCTATGCCAGATCTAAGAGCCAGCCGACCCTTACAAATGAACAAGGTACCACTACCTGCCTGGGGCATGTATGCGAGAGGACAAATCTATATGGCAGCTGTACCATGGAAGGACTCAACCCACAGCAGCGACCATAATGCTTAAGAAATGTATTCTGATTCTTATCCTTAATTTGAATTGAGAACACAGCATCTTCTGAGTAACATATAAGACTTGTAGGCTCCTGGGGCTGGAGAGACAGGTCAGCTGTTAACAGCACTGGCTGTTTTTACAGCGGACTCAGGTTTGGTTCCCGGCACCACATGGCTGCTCACAACCATCCATAACCCGAGTGGCAAGGAATCTGGCACCCTTTTCTGGCCTCTGGGCACTCGAGGCATGCACACATTGCATATACATACATACATCACTCATGCCCAGAAAATAAAAATAAATACTAAGAAACAAATTCATGGGTGCCTTTTCCATGCACTTGGGAAGCTGGCTTTGGAAATAAGCCATAATTTATGTCACCATTTTCACTGGTCAACTTTGTTTCAAAACGAGCTATACAGGTGTGCAATTCTACTCATAGTGCTTTGATGACTCTCTTTATGTGTGTACGGGGGAGCACGACAGCAGCCACACCGGAAATGAAAGACTATGAAGGCTCGGTGGTTGAGAGCAATGGCTGCTCTTGCAGAGGACCCACTTCAGCTCTCTGTACCCAAACTATCAGCTCACAACTCTGTTTGAAAGTGCAGCTCCAGGAAACCCAATGTCTCCAGATTCTGATCTCATGTGCGTGCACACTCACACACTTAAAAAAATAATAAAAATAAAAAGGTGGGGCTGGAGAGATGACTCAGCGGTTAGAACACTGACTGCTCTTCCAGAGGTCCTGAGTTCAATTCCCAGCAACCACATGGTGGCTCACAACCATCTGTAAAGAGATCCGATGCCCACTTCTGGTGTGTCTGAAGACAGCTACAGTGTACTTATATATAATAAATGAATAAATAAAATCTTTAAAAAAAAATAAGTAAAAAGGTGGTCTGGAGGTGTTCTCTACTGTCCAGATTGTGATTTCTGAATTCAGTTTTCCAGACAGCAATCAACACTTCTAAGAAAACAATTAATCCAGATCTGGGGTGGGAAGGTGTACGTCCACACAGCATATCATACAGAAAGCAAAGTCCATCTGTACCCACAAGGGCTGCATCAAAGGGGACAGGTGTGTGTGTGTGGGTCATCTGAAGGTGTTTTTCCGCCCTATGAGAAAGAATCTGCAGCATCAAAAAAGGAATCACTGCAATGAATGAAAACAGAAAAATTTAAGTCTGTAACATTGCAAAAAAAAAATAAAGCTGGCCACCCTTTTACGATGTCAGGGAAACATCTCATCATCTTAAAAACCTGTGCTTCTGCTGTTTCAGGTGACTGGGTACCTGAGGACTTTTCATTTTAAAAAAACAAAACACTCCAAAGACCATCAAAAAGTCACACACATGCACTTAAATCTCCAGATCCCACAAGAAATTTGGACGACAAGTTAAAGAGGATGAGGAAGGCTGTCTGTGAACTCCATACCGGCAAACTCGAGAGTATTTAAACTGACAGGGTAATTGGAATCACAGAAATAACAGGTTTTAAAGGCAGTTGGAATCACCATATTATAGTAGTTTTAAAAGAAGGTTCTGATAGAAATAAATGCATCTGATTTAGACACGAAATGCTATTTGGAATTGTTTTTAAATTATTTTAAAAAGTGGGACACGGTGGAAAGAATGCCAGCAGGTGGCTAGAAAGCAGGTTTCAAGGTGCAACGCACTGCACAGCAAGTGCAACGTGTGTGTAGTAAATTAAAGGACACCTCTCCAAGCTCAAGCCGGTGGGATCTAGTACAGTCCACACAACCTCACCATGTAGTCATCTAAATCTGAGTAAGGAATTCAACGTAAGGTTGCCATGACCTGGACGTTGCCAACAAAGTTCTGATTTGTTCCAAGCCTTTAAAGAAGGCATTTTAGTAAAGGAGGGCGCTTGGCTCACCCAGACACACAGCAACAGTCATCTGGCTACACCATTCCAAGACTGTGCGTGTACATAATATGGCAAAGAGGCAGAGGCCTTCCTGGCCACCTGTCTAGCCATCTAGTCCCAATACAAGAAAGCTTTTCAAAATCAGCTTTCTGAGTTACAGGCTCCTTTTCAAACTATGTGGCAGAGTTCAGTTGGCAAATAAGTCCTCTTCTACAAATCAACGGGGTGGGGTCTGCTACGTTTCTATAGGAATGGCAAAGAAAACGCTAGCGTGCCTGATTCTGGAGAAACAAACAACAAAAACAAAAACAAAAACCAACAACTGGCCAAAATTAATAGAAAAGGGATCTGGGCCTGTCTTTTGCTCACCCATAGTCTCTGTCTCTAGCCTTATGGATCCACTGCTCTCTTTCCAGTTGCAGTACGTACGGGAGGCCCAAGAATAAGGCTGGGGAGTGTGGTGGGACGTGACAGGCGGGGGTTCGGGGGCAGGAGCCCCGAGAAGCTGGGCAGAGGCTCTGGGCACCCAGATAAGGTTCCAAAGGGGGAAATAAAGGTTCAAGGATTTCAGGGAATCTGAGGCCAAGGGGGCCAAGCACGAGAGGGAAGCGCGGAGGGGACACCCGGAGCACGGGACTCCACCACGGTCTCACCAGAATGAGCGCGGCAGCCGCCAGCGCCACGCCGAGCCCCACCAGCTGCAGTAGCAGCGAAGCCATCCCGCAGCTCCACACTTGCGGAAGCGGCGTGCGGCACAGCGCCCCGCCCCATCCCGACTCGCAGGAGAGGCCGGGCTGGCGGGCGCCCGCCGCCCGCAGCGCCCCCGCGCGGCTCCGCTGAGGATTGCAGACCGGTCCCCGAGTGTGGGGAGGAAAGCACTAGATCTGTGCGAACTGACGGAGCTACCGGCCTCACCCACACGCCGCGCAGTGCTGCCATCTAAGGATGCCCGGCGCCGTGGAGTGTTTTAGAGTCATCCCTTTCCATTTCGCGCGTCTGCGTGTGTGTGAGGATGTTTGTGCACGAGCGCGCACGCCCGTGGGGATCCGGGCGCGGGACCCCGGGGGTTGGCGTTGCAGGCGGTTGTGAGCAGTATCGACCCCGGCTCTTCCCCACAGGCCTGGTTCTAACTAGGTACGAGCGGGACGCTCCGGGTGGCCGGAGCTGGTGTTCATGCCCTGTGCGCGGGGGAACAGCAGCCTCCGGCAACACTTGTTTAACCCAGGATTCCAAACAGTGCCCTGAGCTGGAGCCACGCCTACCAAGGGGAGGGCGCAGGCGCAGAGGGCTGCGCAGGCGCAGTGCGCGCAGGAAAAATGGCGGCCGGGTTCAAGTGAGTGGTAGCGCGCGCAAAAGAGGCCCTGGTGCGGGTGTTGCGCGTGTTGGCGGGCTGGGAATCCTGAGGGCTGCGGGAGGGCTCTGCCCATTGAGGCGCTGAGGGACAGCACATCCAGGACGACCCTGACCTCTTAACCGAGTGCAACGCCGCTCTCAACGCAGTGCCGCCTTCGGAAGGGACTGAAACCTTTGGGGGCGCTCTGATTAGACCCAAAGCTGCCCGCCCACTCGTGCAAACCGTAAACTCGTGTCCGCGAGTGCGTGCACCTATACCTGCTGTAACTTTTGGCCGCGTGTAGTTGATGTGGACAAACGGAGCTCCCGTAACTGTAAAAATACACTCTTCCGTGGTAAATTTGTAGATACTGGCAAATGCGGCTTACGGAGTGAAGTCACGCTAAGTTCCCCACTTCAGAGCAAACGTGATGTGACTGACACCCAGGATAACCCTCTTCTAAGTGTGCCAAGGGCCTCCATTCCTTTTGGCACAGTTAAGGTCGCGGCTGAAAACTGGTTGCTACTATATGGCTTTTGTAAATATGGTTCACAGTTTCAAAACCCCGAACTTGTCGGGATTGGTGTCTCAACCACCACACTCTTAAATTCTGGGTTTACGCTTTAGCATGCACTGACTTAGACACATTTTAAACATGTTTCAGAACTGTGGAACCGCTGGAGTATTACAGGAGATTTCTGGTGAGTAGAGGTGATTTCGTACTTTAGAGCATGTGTTTTCTGCAGCCTAAGTGAAATACATAATCTGCTTCCTTATAAACATTTAGAAAGAAAACTGCCGTCCAGATGGAAGAGAACTTGGTGAATTCAGAACCACAACTGTCAACATAGGTGAGGATAAGCTTCATTTCAGTTGGGTGGGACAGCCCCCACCTTTATTTATCCTTGGTGCCACATAGTTTCCCACCAGCTCTGCTATGTCTAAGACATTTGGTGATGTTAAGAGATTTTTATCATCACACCAACCTTGTAGTTGATCCAAACGTTAGTTCGGATTTGGAGACAGAAGGGAAAAATTAATAACGTTAAGTAGTAATACGGCCTGAACTTGTCGAGACAACTGAAAAATTTAAACTACTTTGTAGGAGGCTTTGTGCTTATTTTTTTTTTTTTCTTTAATTTTTTTTTTTTTTTTTTTTTAAATAAATATGGTATTTACCTTTCCAGGTTCGATCAGTACAGCGGATGGCTCTGCTCTAGTGAAGCTGGGGAACACCACAGTCATTTGTGGAGTTAAAGCAGTAGGTTTTCTGTATGTCTGTAAGCGTCGGAATTCCAAATTAGCTTCATGCTTAGGAGTGGCTCTTAATCGGACTGATATTTAGAATGATATTCTATCAAGTTTGTTTTTTTAAACATGTGTGCATCATTAATTCTTTATAAGGCAAATGATCAAACCTGAATCCTCACTACTTCATACTGAAGATTTTGGCAATATTGTTTTTGAAATTGAGATTGTTATGTGATACCGTTTAGCCATTGATAGATTTTAATCGTCAGTCACACAGAAGTAGTGAGTGCCTGCTGACCTTGTTAGGTGTTCTACAGATTTACCAATCTCTGCCCCTACGTAGAAGGTAGGCAGAGTCTAATGACAAAAGCTGCGCTTTCTCATGTTACCCTGAGCAACTCTCCTCGTTTAGGTTTGTGGTTAAGCTGAAGTGATAAGGATCAGAGCTCATACTCTTTGCCAGGTTTCTATCTGAGACTTACTGGCACTGTCTCACTTGGGCCCCTGGGAGTAGGCAGGTACTGCTTATCTGTCCGTGTGTCAGCAGAGAAATATGAAAGATAAGTAACTCGCCCCAAGTCTCTCAGTCTGTTGTGTGGATCTGCAGGCACTGGGCTAGTTATTGCTATATTCCTCACTTCTGGCCACTACTAGCTCCCTGGCCTGGTTGTGTATCACTTGGGGATTAAATTCAGATTTCAGCTGCTGAACAAGTCACAAAGAGTGGGCATAATCCCACCGATCCTGGTTGATGAGCAGCAGAGTTTGATTATACTGTCCTTTAACCTCCCTGGGAGTCCTAGGGCCCCTGCCAGATGCTCAACGTAATCTAACTGGCTGAAGTGGTCTTTGGTACAGCCTCTGTGAATGGCCAGAATATCATCGTGTTGAGTGGCTTCTCTCACTGGAATATATTATTTGCTTTTGTAGGAATTTGCAGCACCACCAGTAGATGCCCCTGATAGAGGATATATCGGTGAGTTAAATAGTCTTAGAATTTTAACAAATATTCGAGTAAGTTGAAAGCTAACTTGTGATGAAATAGATAGCAGTTCCCAATGCTCAGAAATAGAACACTCCCACCCCCCAACCCCACTCACCCCCACCCCTCACCCACAAAGCTTTGTGCTTGTGAGAAGATAGCAGAGGGAACATCACATGAACGTCACTTCCAACCCTGTGTGGACAGTTTTTATTTACATACTCGGTTGCCCTAATTCAAGGAACCATCATTGCAGATTAAAATCCTGCCTGCACTCTATTTAAAGTACTGGACAATATTTTTCGTCTTGGATTATCTTTTCCATAAAGTGGGAAGCAACATTTAAATCTTTAATAGTTGGATGTGAGCAGAGGACTTTCCTACTACAGACTGAGGTATCTGAGGGAAGAAACCCGAGAAACTATGAAGCCTGTGGTTGTTTTTAAGCACTGTGCAAAACATTAAGTGTAATATTTTCCTCTGAGCTTGGCAATCTGAGAAGACTAATTCTAACACTGCCATGTTTAACACCTGAAGAGTCTACCCGTGGCTAATCCCCTGTGCTGTGAAGCAGTTCCTTTACCAGTCGCCCCAGCTGTGGGTAAGGTTTAGTTCACAGCTGCATTGTCTCTTTCAGTCCCTAATGTGGACCTACCACCGCTGTGTTCATCGAGGTTTCGGACTGGACCTCCTGGAGAAGAGGCTCAAGTCACCAGCCAGTTCATTGCAGATGTCATTGAGAAGTAAGACTGTTAGGATAAAAGTTTAATCATCATTCGTTATCATGTGTGTTTTGCCTTCACATTTATTGTGTTCTTTATCATTAAATCAAGCTCACAGATAATTAAGAAAGAGGACTTATGCATTTCTCCAGGGAAGGTAAGAACAGATTCTCAAGTGGCTGTGTGGTCTAATGTGGTTGTGGGAATTAATCAACCTTAAACCCTGAGATTTTAGAGTTTAGAAGGAATTCTGTAGAAGTTCATTTTACTCTGTATTTGTCTAAATTAACAATTGTGTCATAAATCTTTTCCAGCTGGGTTTTATTTAGTTTAATGAGATAGTCACACTGTGTACCCAGCTGGTCTTTTACCTCCTCCTTCCCAGCCTCCCAAATGCTGGGATTACAGGTGTGTGCCATCCTGTCCAGTTATCAGATAGCATGTCTGGGGAGCTAAGTTTTCTTTCTCTCCCTCTCCCGCTCCCCCCCCCCCTGTTGCTAGTAAAAAAAAAAAAAAAAAGCTTTTATCCTTTACAGCAGATCAGGTTTTGCTTACGCTGATATTTATGGATAGCACATAGTATGTTCCTACATTGGTTTCCCTTGCAGATTTATAGTGCTATTACTATAAAATCTTCGTTACACAGTAGAGAGCACATATTATAGCTGAGCCCTCCATTTGCTAACATAGCAGCAAGAATAAAACTTCCTCTTTGCACCTCTGACTCTATTCAAGGGCGTAGTCAGGTCTGTCTCTTGATTTGCTAGTCAAAGCCCAACTTTCCTAACCTGACCTGACCACTTTGACTTCCTACTTAAAGGTTTAAGGAAAAAAAAAAAGAGATCTTAGACTTTCAAGACTAGTTTTCTCTAACCAGTGGTTCTGTAATTCTTCAGTTGAGGAAAAAGCACTATGGTGTTATCAGGTCTAATTTCTTGTGTGTCAATTATTTTAGCTTGCTTGGGTTCTATACTGTGACCTTATTTGCCTAGACTACGATGGGAACATTTTGGATGCCTGCACGTTTGCTTTGTTAGCAGCTTTAAAGAATGGTAAGCAACCTTAATAAAGACTATTTTCCTACAAATAGAGTCCAGCTGGTCCTTACCTACTCTTCCCCTCCCAAATGCTGGGGTTACAGGGGTGTGCCATCCTGTCTGGGGGCTGGAGTGAACTCGGAAGTGGCTGTGTGGTCCAACATGGTAGAATTTACAGGTTTTTATGGACATTTTGTATCATTCACGATTTTTGATTTGTGAGACAGAGTATGCCATAGCCCAGGGTGCCCTTGAACTTTTGATCCTTCTGTCTCAATATTACCAGCATTTGGGAGGCTAAATATGAACTGCCTTGCCCAGGTTATGTTCTCAAGTTAGTCAGCTCTACAGGGTTTTCTAAAAATGTACTTCTGGGTTTTATATTCTTTTAGATCTGTAGCCTTCTAGATTGCTTTGACTCTCTACCCCAGTAGTCACTGGGGCAGGAGTCCTTCCCAGAATCCACTAACTTGGATAGTACTTTGACTGTAATCCAGGTGGTTCATGCAGACTGGCCATAAATATCGCCTCTGATAGTGATGCTTCCTGGTAAGGGCCCAGGCCGCTTGACAATGTCTTAGCATTTCACTTGTGAGTATTCTGATCATTCCACATTGTTGACTTGATGATAAAACTAAGCCAGGCATGGCTGTGCGTGCTCATAATCACTACATGGGAGGAGAGGAAGATGGCAGCTTTGAGGCCAGTTAGACTACAGAACAGGGTCCAGCTAATTCAGAGTGGAAGATACAGTTACTAGTGGTATCTGTGTATTCATCCAGTCTGCTTGCTTCCTCTGTAACAATGCCAAAGAGCAGCACTTACTGCTTCAAGAGTGTGGATGAGCAAATGAGTGTTATGAAATAGGAGACACTTCAAGACCACACACCTTCAATCCCAGCACTCAGGAAGCAGAGGCAGGTTCTTTGAGGCAGTTTGGTTTATAGAATGAGTTCCAGAGTTCCAGAGTTCCAGGACAGCCCAGGAGCCCAGGAGGACAAAGAGAAGCCCTGTCTCAGGGAAAATAAAACAAGGCAAAAGTCGGCTTGGCTGGATCATAAGATACTCTGTAAAGCGGTTTTCCTCTTCATATTCACCTCAATTGTTATGACATACATAACAAAACTCTCCTGAATCTAGGGGAGTAGCACACAACTCTTATCCCAGAGTGAATCTGGAAGCCAGATGGACTACACAGTGAGATCCTGTCAAAGCAGTCAGTAGCTGTTATGGCTAAGCTACACTGAGGGAAAGTTAAGAAAGCATAGAAACCAAGCTGTACATCAGACCCACTTTACATGCGTTCTTACCTTTCTTCAGTACAGTTGCCTGAAGTTACTATAAACGAAGAAACTGCTTTAGCGGAAGTCAATTTAAAGAAGAAAAGTTATTTGAACGTTAGAGCAAACCCAGTTGCTACTTCATTTGCTGTGTTTGATGAGTAAGTTAATCCAATGTAACATTCTGGGTTCTAAGTTAAGGCCTTATTATTTAGCTGTCTTCACGAGAAAGCTGTCCCCAGGCCCTAAATTGTGATTTGAGCCGTGCCCTGCAGTTCCTTTGGTCAGACCTTCCACGCATAGACATCCTGTTGTATAGGACAACTTGTGTTCACCTTACTTGCCCCTAGGTTTCCTTATGCCTTTTTCCAGGTGGTGAGGGGGAATCTTTGGGGCTCCAGCATTTGCTGAGGAACTTAAGATATTTTATTCCCAAGTTGAAGAGAAAGGTGTTTACAAGTACAGGACTGCTGGGCGCTGCTTCTGCTCTGGCTTCCTCCAGTCCTAAATTAGCTCTTCCAGACCCAGGCTAGAGCAGGCATGCCTTTTGGTACTGTTTGAAATTAGTCAGTTACTAGAATTGATGCCTACTCCCCGCACCACACTTCTTTTTAATGTAGCACTTTGCTGATAGTTGATCCTACCGGGGAGGAGGAGCACCTGTCCACAGGAACCTTAACCATAGTAATGGATGAGGAAGGCAAGCTGTGCTGTCTTCACAAGCCAGGTATGTGCTTTCCACTGCGTTTATAAAACACTGTCCGGTACTGAGTGCAGTGCGGGGTGTTTGACTGTTTAGCTAAATAAAGTTTATGGGCTTCTCTGCTGTTTTAAGTGTTGTGTATCGTTCTTAAAATTAGGACGTCTGTCCTCTGTAGGTCTTCCTAATAAAACTAACCCACATTCTTGAGACCACAGCAATTTAGATGATTTGATTTAAAAACAAAAAAACCCCATTTGCCATGATTTTCAATTTTCATAAAACACCAAACATTGGCTGACTTTTCAGGTGGGAGTGGGCTGACTGGAGCTAAACTTCAGGACTGCATGAGTCGAGCAGTAACGAGACACAAAGAAGTGAGCAAACTACTGGATGAAGTAATTCAGAGCATGAAACACAAATGAACAGACGCCACGATTGCAAAACAGCTGTAAAAATTGTATTTGTTACACTGTGCACAGGCCTTTTATACTAAATAAATACCTAATTACATTCTTTGAAAGATATTTCTAGTACTTCTTACGTTATTTCTGTAATTGGTATGTACAGGAAAACATTGAACTATGTTTCCATGTAAGAATCACAGGGTTTTGCTTCTATATAAAGTGTGCACATATATCAATGTAAAATACTGACATCTTCGGGGAAATGAAGTAGAAATACAATTCTTTTCATTCAGTGGTCTTGTTTTATAAAAAAGAGAAAACAATTGCTCAGAATTTTGGAGTGGTTGGCATGCCTCTCTTCACTTTACTCTTTGACTGGCTGCCTGCCTGCCGGTGACGATGGAGCTGGGCTGTTTGTGCGGCGGCTGCTGCCATAGCCATTTGATGCTGCAAGAATCGCAACTGCTGCAAAGGGAGGGAAAGATCACGTTACGCTAGGTGCATGGGTGGAGGTGTTTCCCCAGGAGAGATGAGAACAGCCAGAGAAGGAGAAGGCAGGGTAACCAAGGGGACTGCCTGCCCAAACCAGGGCAGAGCAGGAGCCTGCTGAGGGCTTAGAGATTGCATTATCCGTTACGTAGCCCTGGCAGTCCACACTGCAGTAATGCAGCAACTTCAATTACCATTTTGTTACAGTAATTCATAGCAAAATAAAGCCAACACTCAGTCGATCACAATATGCTGACATCCTTTCCTAAAATAGTAGGAATATTTTCCTAAACATGTATGACATTTACTAACAGTAATATTTCCACAGTACAGAATTATAAAGTTAATTGGCACTTAAAACTCTCAAAATACAATGCACATTAAAAGGATGTGTGTGGAATGTGCCACCAAGACCTTAAGAAAGAATTTAAAATATAATAGTTATAAAATACACTTAGTGCTCCAAGTTGACTGGCATTTAACATGTCAGACGTCTAAATAAAATTGACTAAGTTACTGAATTGCTTCAGCCTTAACAGACAGGCAGTATAGAAACAGTATAGAGACAGCCCTATAGAAAGGCAGTGTACAGTACTTTTGGAGCCCAGTGTCTTAATTAACCAGAGTGAAGCTGCTGGATTACTTGTAGCTGCTGCTGCTGCTGCTGAAAGGCAGAGGAGAGCTGGAGTCTCTGCTGAGGAAGGGTTTGCTCTGGTCTGTTCTCGGCAGAGCCAAGCTGAGACAACACTACAGAGGGAGAAGGGGAAAGCAGGCCAGTCAAAAAGTTTGAAGGCAACCAAAGCTAGAAAAGGACAACACAGAAAATGAAAAACTAGAAGCAGTATAATTAACCTTAAGTATCAAATCTTAAAGATTTCAGAATAAATCTAGTCTACTAATTAAGAGTGTCAGTGATTCCAGGACATTCTAGCCATACAGAGGGAAGGGAGTTCACAAGCTAAGGTACTGTATTCCCTCGTCTATGACTCTTTTTGTTGTTGCCAGAGTCTCATCCCAGGTTGGCCTCAAACTCACTAGAAGAGGTTGACCATGAAGTCCTGATTCTCTTCCCTCGGTTGTATTCAGTCATCTGCAGTGCTCAAGCACTCTAGCCTTAGCTACACCCTGCCTCCCTCCACAGCATCCTCTTTCATCACCATGGAAGTTGATCTATGGACTTGGTCAAGAAGCCACCTTGATATGGCATTAAGTGGTAAGTTCTTTTAAAATCAGTGAGCCAGCAGAGGTGAACTGGAACAGGCAGTTGACAGGGCCATCCCAACCAGTCTGTACCCTCAAATGCAGGCGACAGGCTCAAGACCTGGCTTCAATTTTTCTGAAACCATACATATTCTCAAGATCTGTCTATAATTCTTTTCATAAATCATACTATGGCTATCTTAAAAGAATTGTAACTTCTGTGGCAAAGGCATATTAATTACACATCTGCATTAGGAAGTTCACTAGTTCTAAATTACAACTCTACTAAGAATTATTATCAAAACACAGATGTTGATAACTCCTCCTAAGGGACATGTAAATTTGGAAGCCAAGTTATAGAAAGCTAAAGGCATAGTTAGCACACAGGGACAATTCACTGACTGATTTTAAAATTCCATAATGGCTTTTTAATGTTTTCTTTATAAAATTCTATCACATGGCTTATTCAAATAGGAATTCAATTCAATATAATGCTACTTTTGGTTTATTATTTCCTACTGAAAGTGGGAGCATTCAAGTTAGTTTCATCTTTATAAACAAGTAGCTCACAGAAATTTTGCTAATTATGAAGATTTAAATCATTCATGTAACTGCAAACTGAGGAAAATTACGTAATCTAGGAAAATGTGGTCTCAGGTAATTAAGAAAGCCACTTATAGTACAAGTATGGAAAACTGCTTTGACAGCTTTATAGAAACTCAGAAAAATATGTAAAAGCTTGCCAGCTAACCATCGTAAAGAAACATGCATGTGAGTTCGAGCTTTTGTAATCAACTGCCAAATTTTTAAAGAAAAAGCTCTTGGCCAACTATTAAATATTTCACTGCTTGCAAGTAGGGAAGGGTGAATAGTTTACACAATGAGCTCTCCATAGGAAGTCGGGGCGATACCTACCAGCTGCCTGTGACGGGGTAAAGCCTCCTACTCCAGTAAGATTAACAACAGCAGCTTGCTGCGCAGTTAAGGCTTGTTCTTGAGCAGCTAGCCCTTGTTCAGGACCCTAAGGAGGAAAAAAAAAGCAAATGGCTAGTGCAAAAAGGGTAAAACTTCCTGAGCCAGTGAAAAGACAGTTTTTCTCTCATGTACAAAGAAAAATAAACAGTAGCATAGGATATGCTGAACACATGTAGAAGTAGCAAGAATTAAAGTATATGAAACCCAGTCCTTGGAATGAACAATAAACAACAAAATACCCCCTAAAATCAAAAACCCTGCCTCACCTCCAGAGCAATGCTACTGTGAAATAAACTCAAAAATGCAAAAACAGTGAGTGAGTCAGAATTACTCAACTCGATGATCTAGACGTTATTGGACCTGTGGCTCATGCTACAATCCCAGTGCTTGGATCTAATGCAGGAGTATGAAGCTACCCTGGGCTACATGGTAAGGATCTGTTGCAAACCAACACACACAACACACACACACACACACACACACACACACACACACACACACACACACACACACACATTGGTTTTTAAGCCAACCCAAAGACAAACTTAATTTCAGGGCCTTCGGCAAAACAACTAAATAAGATTATAAGAGTTAAAATAATTCAGGCTGGAGAGAGAGTTCAGCAGCTAAGAGCACTGGCTGCTCTTCTTGGAGACTCACAGCTATTTGTAACTCCAGTTCCAAGGGACCCAACATCCTCTTCTGGCCTCCACATGTAACATGCAAGTACATGGTGCATAGGTATACATACAAGCAAAACACCCACATACATAAAAATATTTTAACAAGATAGACTCTTGTCAGCCCTCTCAAGATCATATAAAGTCAAAGAGAGAAAGCATTGTAATAAATTGTAAGAAAGACAAAACTGCAGAACTCGTAAGAGGAAAATAAAGGAGAAAGGCTTTGTTGTTTGACTTGGCAATTATTTCTCCAATATGAAGCCAAAAGCACAGTAGGAGAGAGTAAACGTGTGTACAGAATGTATCAGAACTGCATAGGCCATGACCAGAGCCAGAAAGTAACCCAAAGTGGGAGGAGCTATTGGGAATTCTCATAAGTATGTATATATGTCTTCAACTGGACAACACAGAAACAAACAACCTTGTTAAAAAACATAGGCCAAGGATTTAGAAAGACTGTTTTTTCAAAGATACAGAAACAAATGCAGAAAAGCTGTCCCACTCCATCAGCCTGGGAGATTCACACCTTATACTCACTTAGACAGGAGCTACTCAAAACAAAACTGGCTGAAACAGGAAGTGCAGGGGTAGAGCGCATGCCAACCTGCAGGAGGCCCTGAGTCTGATCCCTACCTACCAAAAGAAACTGAGCAAAACAAACAAATAACAAAACCCCAGCAGCAGAAGTTAGTAAGCCATCAGTGAGGATCTGGACAGTCTGTGACCCAGGTCCACACTGCTGGTGAGGATGTAACACAATGCAGCAGGACAGTGAACACCATACTGTTGTCTCGACAAAGTAAGAGCATTTCTGAGTCCCAACAAGTTCTATTCACATATCCAAATGAATGATCTGTCTGGTGTCACAGTAAGAGACACAAAAGGACATTCGGAATAAGAACCCACCTCCCTGCATGATGCACTCAGGATGGTTAAGATAGAAACACAGCACACACTATGGTGGCTGCCAATGTTTAGCTGGGGTGGTGGTGCATGCCTTGCCAGAACTAGGGAGGCAGAGGTAGGAGGATCTCTGAGGCCAGCCAGGGCTGTTACACAGAGGAAACCCAGTCTCAAACAAAAAAACAAGTTTCAATTTTGCAAGATAAAGATTCTTTATGCAATTATGTGAATGTACCCAATACCATCAAAAGTAAACTTAAATAGGCAAATGGGCAGGTTCACACCGAGGTGCTGGGGACGACTGCTCAGGTCCAAGCTATGTTGCAATACAGAGCAAGAGTTTGCCTCAAAAACAGTCACAACAAAAAGCTCCCACAGTAACCCTCCATCCAGGGAAGGCACTTGTCCCCAAGGTTGACTCCAGAACCCAAGAGTGGAAGAAGGACAGGCCCTCTTCCCAGCAGTTCTCTGACCTCACATACACCATAACCCATACATGGACAGAAAGAAGATAAGCAACATTTGTTTTTTAAAAGCGAAAGAAAGACAACTAGACATCTTCTCAACAAAGCAACCCCCTTAGTGTGAAAAAGTTTTCAACATGTCTTCTCTGAGACTCCTAGGGGATGGTTCCATCCACTGAAGACCTGAAGGGAAGCTAGGCAAGAGGGTGGCTGGGTAGTCTTCAGCATCAGCTGAGCCACTCAAGCTGGGACCCAGGAACAAGTGTGCTTAGCTTCCCGAATGAGTCTACAGACTACTCAAAGTTCAGGTACACTTCTCCCTTTCTCCCCAGACTGCACTTTACGCTCTTCCTATTTAATTACATCCTCTTCCCACTGCCCAATACTTCCCAACAACACAGACAGATCTATTACAACAGCAATACATTTCTACAAACAGAAGATATAGGCTGGTCAGAAAAGACACTGTGAGGTGGGGTCACCAGCCACTGCCATTCACTGGCTGTGTGACACTTGGCAAAATGGATGCCTCCATTCAAAACAGCTGTGATTAGAATAACTGGCAGCTACTGATGTTGATAAAGAGAAACAACTCTGGAACTATTTCTTCCAACAAATTAAAACAGGAGAAATATGAAAAGTCCTAAGATCCATAGTGAACACACACACACACACACACACACACACACACACACACACACGCACGCACGCACGCACGCACGCGCGCGCACACTAACAAATCCCATACCTGCTCCTCTGGCTGTTGGGAACCTGAAGCTGTAGGCTGCTGAGGTGGTTGTATAAAATGAGAGAGCTGCGGTTGCTGCTGTTGCTGCTGGGTGTTAAAAATGAGTGAACCACCAGGAAGCTATTCAGAATTTAAACAAGAATTAGCTGCCTTTCCATTGTTCTCATGTGAAGTATTTAAATTTCCTTAAAAACATTCATGGGTAATTTACTGGGAGTCAGGCACTCTTTGACTCTGAAGAAACAGCTGAGAACAGCGAGAGAAGGTGGGAGATGGGACTCAGCTGCTGGGCCTGCCTCTAGCACTTCCAGAGGAGCAAACGAAACAAGGTGCCTGGCCTTCATCAGGCTATGCACAGAGATTATGTTTAAGTCCTGCTACTTTTTGGTGTATATATATTTCCAAATACAAATTTTCCTGATTCAAGTTAATAACTATCCAAATTTACAGCTTATTAACATCTATCACTTCTTATGGATCAGCATAAAAGATCACTGCATGTGCTATGAACTGAACAAACTAACTGGACATAAGGACACACTGTGGTGCTAGTATGCCTAGCACTTGGCAGGTTAAGGCAAGGGAGGGTTCAAAGCCAACCTGAACTTCACAAGCTGTCCCTATCTCAAAAGTTAAAGGGGTATGTATGTTTCAGAAATGTGTGTAACACAACCCAGCCCCCAAATTTGTTCTAGTCTTGCCAACAGCCCTAAAAATTACCACTTAATATAACAGGGCAAGAAACTCTAGGGTTGGTCAGAGCGAGCCTTTACTGTGGAGACTAAGTCGCTCTTATTCTGGATCCAATTTAAATTTAAAGATAGCAACCTTTGGTTAAGAAAGTTAAACCCACTAACTGTGACAAAGCCCAGGCTCAGGGTTTCTGTTTCGCCAGTAGACAAGTCTTTGTCTTCGTTCCTTTTTATCTCTGTCATAGAAGACTTCTTAAGCACATGTTAACACAACATGAAGGAAAGTAACTGTAAATAAAGCAATGCCACCTCTAGTTGTGTGCACATTATCAGTGATGGCTATGCAACTGATCTGCAGGTATCCAGGTACAGAAAGTTCTAGTTCACAGCAGACTTCCCAATCAGTTATGACTGCATATGAGGCTAGCTGATGTGGCAGGTACTGCTATTCCCCAGTAACCGTCAGCTCTGCATTATCATCTGACCTTCATCTTCAGGTCTATCTTTAAGTTCTCTGTGGACAACTATCCATTTTCCAAATCACTAGCTCAAAGGACCGTGGAGAAGAGGGTAGAGCAGGTTGAGAGTAACAGCAGAAAAGTGCAAAAGAACTAGCAAACATCTAATAGTATGTAGAGCACACTCCAAGTGGGGGGAGGAAGAAAGGACCAGCACGGAAGGAGCAAGTTAGGGAGAGGGATGAACGGTAAGTATGGAAAAGAACATGTGTTCAAATGTCATTCTGAAACCCATTATTTTATATATTTATATTCTTTTTAGAACTACAAAGATTTACACATGAAGAAGGGGATGTGGAAGAAGACAGGGTAATCGGATAAGTAATTACAAGCGACGGAAGGTCCAGCAAGTAAAAGAGCTATCACGGGACCCAGCATGTTCTATTTAGTTCTCTTCTCTCTCTTGCACTGCTAGGCCCTCAACCCCATGGGAAGCAGGTTCATTTTCTGTTGCTTTATGGATACGGTGACATAGCAATGTAAAAAAGGCAAGGCCTCACCATCAGGTCTATATTAGACCCAACAAACATTTACAGAATGATTGTTATCTGTCACTGTATTAAGAAAGCATCGTCATCCTTGGAGAAAATAACGCATTCCCACGTTTTGACACCATCAAGCACAAAAACCAACAGGACACACATCTACCACTCTCATAGGCGGTGCCTTTCCAGGAACTCTCTTTGGGGCAGCTAGCTCGACTGGGCAGGGAGTAAAGACAATGAAAGCCCTGTCTACACAACACCCTTTATTATTATTTTTTACACGTAACTACATAAAGGTAGCACTACATAAGCCCTTAGAAGATTCTGAATAAACTTCAAAAGCTAACATGTATAAATACACATTGTTTTCTAAAAATCAAAATATAAAAATTTAAATCAAAAGTATTGTTTCAGGTTTACCTGGAGTAGATTTAAAGGCCTGAGACTTGAAGTATTTTTTAAACCAAATGGGATACCTGTTAAATAAAATTAATGGTTATAATGAGAAAGTATCACAAATGAGACATCTTCACTTCTCTTATTGAAAAAAGTCACCTGGGATTATGTATACACCATGATGGTGACAAAACTACCACCACTGTGCAAGCACATCTTAACTGTCACTTCCTCACATTCCTCAGCTACATCAAAAACTGCTAAATTTTGCATACAAAATATCAATCACCAAAATGTTAAAAGAACACTCACTCTTGTGTGTGTGTGTGTGTGTGTGAGAGAGAGAGAGAGAGAGAGAGAGAGAGAGAGAGAGAGAGAGAGAGAGAGAGAGAGAGAGAAACCAACATTAGGCTATACTGGCCTGTTAATTCTGAATTTAAAGAAAAACAAAAGAGCAGGTAATAGTACTTGCCACCTGAGTGCAACCCCAGGGCCCACGTGGTGAAGGGCTGATGAGATGCCTGGAGGCTGACTCTGACCTTACATACAGATGTAAAAACCATTATTGGCAGGCTGGACACTGTAGTTTGTTGACGTTGGTCTCAAAGTATGTACAAATTAGCCAGTGTGGTGGTGAGAGCCTTTCATCCCAGCACTCAGGAGGCAGAGGAGGTGGATCTCTGAGTTCAAGGCCAGTTTAAGGAGAGTTCTAGAACAGCCAAAGTTATAAAGACAGACCTTGTCTCAAAAGCCCCCATCTGGCCTCTTCAAAACATGTGTGAAATTTTTGTCCACATCAATCTGAATACAGACTCAAACTTATCTAGTAAAGTGGCTTGTGCCTGTAATCACAAGATTTGGGAGGAAGAAGTGGGAAATCTCATAAACAACAACATATGTAACAGACGTAGTCCTCTGTTAAATTGTTATCTACAGAAAGAGATGCAGAGAATTTGTATATGATATCATCAGAGGCTTATACAAGAAACTGAGAACGCCTCAGGTGGACCCCATTTAGGAATGAGTCCCTGGGGAGAGAGGGCTGAGATTTTACTGCTGTGCATCTGTGTTTGGCATCCACTTAGTGTCTCATGGTGGCAGAGCTTACAAAGGGGTATGGCCTCTGCATGTGCCTTTCCAGCCGAACTAAGGCACTAGCAGACCTTCCCTTCCTCCTAAGAACCAAGTCAAGTCACGCAGATGAGACTGAGGCTGGGGGAGATTTAAGTGGTAAACCTGCTACCAATGCATCTAAAATTCAGGATGTGACTTTAATTCCCATGGTTCCTTCTCATTAAAATAAGCACAACTAGAATTAAAAAATAACATATTGTATTTTCTAGGTTTACCATAACTGAGAAGGCTAAGAAAAGGAACTGCCCAGGCATTACATCACAACCTTTATTGTAGGCATCATAGTGGGCACTCCTGTTCCCTCTGCTGTTGGCCACATGGTAATAACTGCCCAAGACCTGTACTACTACAAAGAATAGCAGCACTGAATGCTGCTCTTGGCCCAGCTACCGTGCCCTATATTCATTCTCCCATGAGACATTATTATTATTTTGATCGCTACTTTATTTCTGGGGAAAATGATGGAAAAAAGCAACTTCCAAAGATTACAGAAATAAGAATCTAGGCTTTTAGCTGCCATGCTATTGTTTCCAGTAGAATATACATTTGTATTGTTTTCTCTGGAGTATTTCTACATAAACAAGAATAAGGTAACTGTAACTAATCTCATTCCCTATTATTCTAAAGCAGAAGACATGATGTATGTAGACTTACAGATTTAACAGGCTTCTTCCCTGAAGCTGTTTGCTAGGTGGTGATCTGATAGATACCAGAACTACAAAAGGCTTTTCAAGTATCCGAGAAAGAAAACTTTATGAAAAGCAACACTGAATGCTTTTAGCAATGCCCTTGAGTAACAGTTTTCATGGCTGGGCATGGGGACACACACCAGTCATCCCAGTGAGGTAGAAGCAGGAGGATCAGCTGAAGGTCACCTTCAGCACAGATCTAGGGTGAGACCACTTTGCATAACACCCTGTCTATAAAAATGCATCAAAAAACCAAAGCAACAAGGTAAATCAAAGCCTTTCACATGAACTTATACTCTGACCTGCTTGAGGAGCTGCCTGCATGGCACTGGGCAGTGCATTTGTTAAGAGACCTCCTGATGGCAGAAGGCCGCTGCTGCACAGGCTTTGTCCTGCAGGAGGTATGGCCCCAGTGTCACAGCCCAGCATGGAGTTTGAGCCACTCTTCAGAGCCTGGGCTCCACTGCAGGGTAAGGGACAGAGCGTTACATACATGAAAGCAAATACCAGCCTCACAATTCTTCAGATTCAAAACAACGACAGAAAGCTATAAAGCAAGTCCCATCACTTCTGTCTTAAAAAGTAATTCCTAGGGCAGGTGAGATGCTCAGCAGGCACTTGCCACTAAAATGCAGATGATGGAAGGAAAAAAATCCAAAACATGCAAGTCACCCTCTGACCTCTACATACACTGTGGCACATAAACCCCAAAATAAATACAGTAATTTTTTTTTAATTTCACTTTCTAATCCAAGTTTTATCTTAGTGCTGAAGTGCGACAGAGCTGACTTAGGTAGTGAGCACATCCTTAGATACTTCTGAATGCAGAGACTCAAAGTCCTGCCCAAGTGGTTCAAAGACAGTAACAGGCGAACGACAAAATCTGGGCAACGGGGAAATACATCTTTGTACAGGAAATAGATTTGTCACTAAAATTCTATCCTTCATATGAAGCAGCTCCTGACCATATCAAAAACTATTTCAGTATAATATGCAATTTATCTTAATCTCACAAATAAAACTGTCTTTAAATTGTCAACTTACCCAGCAGCGCTCACTACACTGATGGAGTTAAGCCCAGCAGAGTCTGCCATGACCGGGGAGACCGTGCTTCCTGTTGTTATAGATGTTACCATGGTAGAAAGAGGAATGGTTGTCACAGGCATTGCCTGGCTCAGAGCCCTTTGCTGCTGAGCAAACTGAGTTAACAAAGTGGGCTGAGGGGTGAAGCCTGAATCTTGGGGAGATGGGGTGGCTGAAGGGGTACTAGGAGCTGAGTTCTGAGCATCAGGAGGGTGTGGGGCCGATGAAGGGGTTGGTGTAGGAGTAGATGGCTTAGGAGTTCCAGATCCTGCTCATTGAGAAAAATAAAAATTGCTAGTTTGTTATAAATGGCTGGTCCTTTTAAAATAAGGTTAATGGAATCTTAGCGCTGACAAATTTGTTCCAATTTTTTCAATGCAGTTAACTGCAAGTGTTAACTCTCTACACAATCCACGAGGGTTGCTACACTCAATTACAATTAAGGATGCAGTATATCACCTAACAACCCCACTCCGGATCACAGGTCACCGTGCAAATACACTTACACTCTACCACAACACCCAATGAAAGTTAGTCTCCTATACGCTGTCTGGCCTACAAGGCTGAGAATGAATTTAAGTTAATCTTTGTTATTTGTGATTTCACTAATTCAAGACTGCTTTAAAAAATTACTGCTTATAACTGTCAGAGATAAACTGTCAAGGTATTTAGTAAGCTACACAAGGCTATCAATTATGGCACCGAGATACACATGTTTAATTCCCAACATAACACGTTTACCCTGACAAAGAAGTTTACAAAGAACAAAGCAGGTACTTTACAGATAATACTGCATCTTTAACAGTAACTGTGTACTTCTGTTTAAATGTAGAATGTATAGAAAATCTGTTGTGAATGAAGTATGCACAGTTTTATCAACTTAAAAAAATTTAAAAAAATGAAACCAAAAAGAGTAAAGCAAAGCTCTTTGAGTGTTTCCTTTTTTAGTCTTTCATGTCCTGCAGAAAGAAAGGAGAGAGATGTGGAATGTCCAGAAGCTGTCACTCCACCCTGACTTAACACAACTGTGTGCAGTAGATCACCACAATCCATACCCACAACACGAGAAGTGTGAATGAGACTTTCAGAAAATTTATTTATTTTTCTTTGTGCAAAACAAGAAGGCAGAAAAATTACACCTTTTGAGCTATCGGGATGCAGATTTAATATCTAGGACCATCTTAGCACTGTGCAGTACACTGACAGCACACACTAGCCACCAAGCAAAAAGGAAAAAGAAAAAAGGGAAAAAAGAAAAAGAAAAAAGCTAAAAAACTGGAATCCCCCTAAATTAGTACCTAACTTATTCAGATATTCATTTGAAGAAATTAGCCCAAATTTAACCTAACATTCCTATATTGTCTCTACCTGCTGTTAAAAAGGGAATCCAGAAGTAAGAATTCTATTTCCCTACGTTCAGATTATCACATTTAATGACCGCTTACAGAAGTGTAGACGTGCTCTCAAATACTACTTTTCCATTTATTGCATGTAACCTTGGAACCAGCTGGTGTCTTACACATACAAAGACAGTACCTCCAATAATTCATTCTCACATTTTCTTTTTAGTATTAGCCACAGTTTATATAGTAAGAAAAAAGATCCTAGGGTGCACTGTAAATAATATTTTGCAATCTTATTGCCAGGCAATTTTTTAAGATGTTTAAGCAACAAACCTAAAAGAAAGGTATACACAAAGTGCATACACAGATACAGAAAAGCAAATACAATTACAGTAAACACGAAATACATACAGCCAACAAGAAGTCTACTTGGAGTTTCATGCAACTTATACATTTTGGGTACACAGTACGTTCAAATTTCACTATTCACAGATTGAATAAAAGCTGCCTCAAGAAACACCAATGCAAAAAAAAAAAAAAACTTAGGAAAATTTGAGCAAGAGTTTAAATCATGACTCACTCTGGGATGAGCTGGCAGGTGACAGGGCAGCAGGAGAAAGCATGCTAACTTGACTGAGATCCACAGATGACTTCCGAGAAAGGCTGGGCTTCGATGATGGCGGTGGAGGAGTTGGAGATTTAAGGAAGCTGCTGGCCTGCTGTGCTGTGAAATAGTTACCTGGAAGAATACACATTATCCCCTAGGGCTGGAGAGATGGTGCAGTAAATACAAGAGCACTTGTGAGCAATCACACAGACCAGAGCTCGGATCCCACTACCCACCCAAATCTGCTACCTCCGGGAGCGAAGAGTATACACATAGAACACACTCACGAGAACACAGAAAACCTAAGTCACAGATTTGTGAATTCTGACAGTAAACATGAGTAACATTTTAAGAAAGTGATGACGCGGTCACAGAGATGAGGACTTCACTGTACCTGAGGAACTATTTCCTGAGCTTGAGGGAAGTTTGATGGGTGGGGGTCGATGTTTTACTCCCTTTCCCAAAACTGAAGACTGAATGGAGGAGGTCTCCGGCTGTTGAGGAGTGACATTAAACACAACTGTTAAGATTAAATTAATATCATGACTCCTACATGAAATTCCTAACTGTACTCAGGGTTAGACAGTCACAAACTGTAGCATCCACAGCACGGTGAGTCCCAGAGAAGAGCAGAGAGTGAAGGGACGCCGGCCAGCCTTCTCAACCAACCTTTAACAGGAATAACAACCTGTACCTATCATTGAGGACTTCTGAAGCTCTGAACACAAAGCGAAGCAGAACAATAAAAAGCTAAAAGTGAAAGCAAGATTACAATCTTGCCGTCTCTAAGACTCCTTGACAAACAATGGGTACAAGGCAGAAGCCATGTGAACGTACTTCTCCCTCTTCTCCAGAATTGAGACTGGCTGAACCACTAGAGCTGTGAGACATCTTCACTGGGCATTTGGCTTCATTCTGGACCAACTCCTGGTACTGATTAACCACCCTGAAATGTTAGGAAAAACAGGTAAGGATTGGCCAAATCTGTCTTAAACACAAATCATCTAGGAGATAAGCAATGCTATTATAGGAAAAGAAGTCTCACCAGATTTAACAGAAAATATGACAGGTGCCCCTAACTGCCAACCACAAGTGCCATGACATAAACCTAGAGCCTCATGTATGTGACTTGTCATCAGCCACATACACAGCACAGGCTGACTGTTCCACAGCAGAAAGACACAGAGCCTGGCCAAGAGACTAAGACTAGATTGAGCTACATGAGGAAATCCCATCTTAAGTGTATTCTGTGCTGTGGAGATGACAAAGGTGCTGGCCTCCAAGCCTGACAACCTATGTATGTGTACCACATGGTGGAGGGAGAACCACTTAAGATTTTATTTCTAATATAGAAATTATAAGGTCATCCTTGATTATAATTAAACCAATAAACAGACAACAAAACATCTCATTCCTTTTTCCTTGGACTTGGGATTATAAACTTCCTCCTTAAAATCATCTGTCTCACTCACATACCTAAGTTTTCTTACCTAAAACGAACTGTATTTTATACAGTCATTACTTCTCATTAAAATATCAAGAAAATGTACCTCGGAGCTTTTATTAAGTGATTTAACCCAAGACAGTAATGATGATATAATGTCCAGTTAAATATGCAGCAAAATCAACATCTGTGACTCAAATATAGAATATTCTACCCTACAAAAATACATATTCACATCCAATCTGACCAAAAATAAAGAAGCAAATGCACTTTACCTCTCTGCGTCAGTCTTTGATCCAATAATAAACCTAAAATGGTATCAAGAAAGAGAAGTCTCGGGTAAGAGTGTCTTAAAACATCTTGGGTTAATCTTTAAAGTCTTTTATATTTATTCACAGCAGTACAAATTCATTTAAAAACTACCAATGTATCATGATATTAAAATTTTAATTAAACATGAGAAATAATGTTCAAATTGTACATTCATCATAAAATAATCAATTTGGCTGGTTTACCTTAGGAGAAATTTATTTTAATGTTGATTTATAATTTACACAATCTGGAATAAATTATCAAAAACCACTATACAAGCTCACAAACATTGTCCCTTTAGTAAAATTACTCAACAACTGAGAGACCTATGGCTTTTCATTCATTTAGTTCAATTCTGGAAGTCATTTTTAAACTTGCTTTAGACGAGAATGAAGCTTATTGCCAACTCAAATAAAAATCTTTTCTAAAAAAAAAAAAAAATTTAAAGAGAAATCTTTTCCAAGTTTTTTTTTCTAAATTTTGACATCATGACTTAACATATTAAAACAAGTGAATCTTATTTTTTTAATTACCAGTTTGAATGATCATCAGCAGAGGAGCTGAAATACAAAATGAAAAAGAGAAGCACTCAGTTAAGGCAAACCAGACTTCAGCGTCAAAGCTCTCAGGTTCTGAACAAGAAGACTGTGGAAGAGCACAGATGCTGCAGGGTAACGGCAGGGGCATCAGTTGTCTCCCACAGCAGTCCACGGCCGTGGAACTGCGGAGCAGCTACTGTGCCCTTACAGTTAGTCATGCTGCCACATCCTCAATGCTGAATGAGGGGACAATGTCAGAAATAAGCATAATCAGACCAGCTGAGAGCTGTTAACTGAGGAACTGCTTTTAGCTTTTCATGTTAACTGTTATCTAAGTATGGGTGAAGTAACTCTAAAACCCATCATTCTTCACAAATTTTGGTAAAGATTTTAACAATAATTTGATATACAACTGAGTTATATTTTTTTTCATTTCATGATTTGTTAAAAAATAAATACTCAAGTAACCATACAATCAAAATTACCGCAGCACTCAGAAGGCAGAGACAAAGAAAGGCTGACCTCAGGGAGCTGAGACCAGCCTAGTCTCCATAGCATGTTCCAGGCCAGCTAGGGATTCAGACCCTGCCTACACTCCCCAGCCACTCCCAAATCAAAGCTGATAATTAGTACTAATGATGTACCATTGAGAAAATCAACTACAGAAATTGCCAATAATATAAATATACCAACAACAAAATCTCAAGACTACCGCAAAAATATCTGCACTTTAAAAACTAATTCTAAGTAACTTAGAGAACTTGGCAACTGTGTTTCAACCTCACTCACATCCACTGTCAAAACACACTGGTATAAATCAAGTACCAAATCCCCAGAGGAAAACGCATTCACTAGCTGACAGCTCCTTGGTAGTTCTCCATGGGTTCTATTACATATACTCATCAGAACTCACTGGGATGGAGACATCTGGCTGTCACTTTCTTCATCTGCTTTCCACGGCTGTATTTTACCGTAGTAAAGTGGATCACCAAGAGACTGCAAGATGGTCAGCTTTGTTTTCTGATACTGATTACCACCTTCACATTCAAATACATAATCGTCTTTTACATCCTGAAAAGAAAAGAGAATCCCAAGTAATTTCTTCTCAAGCAACAACAACAAATAATGAAATAAAATAAAAACTGACTTTTGTCTGGTATACACACATGGCACTGAAGGAAAGTTTAAGGCTATGTATGATTGTGCATTGAGTCATTTATTATTAAAAAGTATTATAGATTATAAAGATGGTATTATAAAAACCATTTAC
The DNA here is from genome assembly GCF_011064425.1 of Rattus rattus. Classification (NCBI taxonomy): domain Eukaryota; kingdom Metazoa; phylum Chordata; class Mammalia; order Rodentia; family Muridae; genus Rattus; species Rattus rattus. Next base: position 99,692,127 of record NC_046156.1, read on the forward strand.
TGAATACTGTCACAGCACTTAACAAGTAGTGTCTCATCCAACTGTCAAACAAAAGCCCATGGCTGGTGTGGCCAGTTCCACATTACAGGTAAACGAATTGGTCAGGTATGGTGGCATATGTCTTTAACTCCAGCACTTGGGAGGCAGAGACAGGCTGATCCCTTTAAGTTCAAGACCAGCCTGATCTACAAAATGAGTTCTAGGCCAGGTAGAACTATATCGTAAGACCCTGTCTCACAAATAATAAGCAAATAAATAAATGTAACGACTCAATCCTTCAGAGAGAACCATAGCACAGAACCCCTTCTCCATGGTCCTTTACGCTAAGTGTTCCAGTGTGGCATTGAAAGAGCGTACCCCTAAACGGGGACGTGTCTCTCGCTCCAATCATGGGATGGGGTGCCCCCAGGAATCACGAGTAGCCGGTCTTGATGTAACAGCAAGAGGTAGCATTTATTAACGAGATCCCGGACCCACACGTATCTCACACAGGAGACAGAGGAATTGGCCCCGAGCCTCTTCAGGCAGGGGTTTATATAGGAAGAAGCTAGGGGTTTCGTGTGGTTATCAGCAAGGGGAAATGGGTACAAGGTCTCATCTGCAAGCAGTACGTGCGGGCTGGGGTGTTCTCAATATAGGAGAACGTCTTATCTCTATCTGTAGAGCAGGGAGTCATCCGTCTGGATGGCCCCCTCTTCCTGGAACAATCCCTTGACCTTGTTTTTAGGCTTGGCCGGGCACATTTCAGGCCAGCTCTGTCCTGTCCCCTTATCTGCTGTTCTTTTGTAGTTTTTATGAAGTTTTTATTTTAACTCTTTAGCTCCAAATGGTCCGGCAAGCCCTATAGTCTCCCTCAGGTAGTCCGGACCTTGTTTATGACTAACTTTTTGAAATTTAACTCTTCAGCATCTCTTCAGGCCAGGGAGACAGCCCAGAGCCACACATCACTTCCACTCAACATGTCTTTAGGCCAGGCACTGCAGCATATACCTGTGGCCTAGTACTCAGGAGGCAGAGGCAACAAAGGTAAAGACAGCAAAGGTCCAGGCAAGCCTAGGTCACACAGGAAACCGCCTCTCAAACAAGGACACCATTGAGAGAATACACTAATTTGAAACAAAGGCAAGTGAGAACCACCAGCATGTAGCCAGAACATAAAACACACTAGTTTTCTGTAAACTATGTTTCTATGTAGTCTCACTACATAGCCCAGTGAGATCTCAAAGACATCTCTTCCCAGCAGCAGTTTCCCTAGTTCTGGACTCACAGTTACGGACCACTGGACTGGACTCTTATTTTGGTTTTTGAGTAGCTCCATAAGTGGCCACACTGGCTTCCAAGTAAGGAGCTTGCTGCCTCTGCCTCTAAGAGCTGAGATTACAGGCATGGATTCCGATGCCCCACACAAAAAAAGGCAGTGTTATATTAAAACTGCTCTGTAAAATGAAAAACCCACTCAGGGTTAATAATATTTTCCTGAAGTCCAAAAGAGCTCCAAACACACTTTAAAAAAAAGTTACACATTACAAGTAGTCTTCTGATTAATAACTTCAGAGCCCAGCTTATAAACAACTTCACAAATATAGCAGAGGCACACCTGGCATTTGGGCAATGAACGCAGAGGAGCAGTGTGTTCCAGGTCAGTCCTGACTACATTGCAAGTTTGAGGCCAGTTTGGGCTACAAGAGACTCTGTCTCAAAACAAAAAATACACAGGCAAACTGGATCATTAGTCAAAGAGACTGGAATGATTACTTACATGAGCTGGCCACATGGTTGGCTGTGAGTCATCAGATTTAATCGATTTCTCCACTTTAGCATATTTCTCCACCTAAACAATGAAGATGTTGAGTAAAATGGGTTCAGTATGGGAACAAAGACAAGAGCCTGCACAATTCACAGAAAACACATGGGCTCAGGGTTTCAACCAGCAGCATCACCAAGCACTTGTATTGAAGAAGTTTAAAACCCTCCTGATATGTTTAATTAGTGTGGTATGTTTGACTGTAGATGATTAAGAGCACTGCCTGGGGGCCACATATGCAATAAGAAGACAATATGGCTTTCTTTCTTGGTTTGTATACAGAGTCCACAGATGTCGTTGGCTTTGTGTTTTAACTATTAAAACAGCAAGAACCATTAGAATTGTTACAAAAAGCATTCTGGAAATAGTGACTAATTTTGAAACAACCATCATATAGAATTAAATAAACCGGCAAGGCTGCTTAGCAGGTAAATTTCTTGCCACCGAAACTTGAAGTTCAGAGTTTGAAGCCCAGGAACAACATGGTAATGGTAGAAGCAAAGAATTTCTCTCTTTCTCTCTCTCTCTCTCTCTCTCACCCCAAATATATATATATATATCCATTTTATTCAACGTGTGTATACACACACACACACACACACACACACACACACTAAAAGAAACTGGAAATGAAATAAAACAATCCTTCATAACACCTTTATGATCACAGCATTCATGTGTCTTGTAAATTATTAGTAAAGAATACTACTGGGAGTTCCAAACTTCTAATATTACTAATCTTTAAGAGCATGGAAGCACTTTGGCCCTGTGTTAGAGGGCAGCATTTCATGAACTTACATCTACTTCAGAAGGCACAGCCAAGTTACAGGGGCTCCGTTTCCACATGTCTACACACTGAAACGTTAAAAAAAGTACAATTACACAAAAATACTTAAAGCAAAGCCAGCCTATTAGTACATCAAGCACCTTACTGACTACTTACATTTCCTGCTTTGGAAATTTTGAGGTCATAATGCTGACCTGCTTTCCTTTCCTTCCTCTTTTGTAAGAAATCAAGTAATCTCAGCTGAGGGGGAGGAGGACAGTGAGAGAGGTCCTGCTGCCGGTTCAGGGAGGACCTGGAGTACCTCTTCAAACACCTACAATATATTGGAAACAATGAAGCAACAACTCATAACACATACGGGAAAGAAAGAGCATGCACTGATTACAAATTCAATCACAAACCTACTTACAGCATACACACACACACACACACACACACACACACACACCAGCAAGCACCTTAAACATAGGTGAAAGAAAAGGAACGAGACAAAATACTCATGACCATGCAGCCACACTAATTTGAATCCAGAACTAGAGAGACAGTCATTATAAACTAATGCTAAAATTGTGATTCTATTTTCTCAAAACTCGTTAAGCTACACACAGTTTCTTTGTTAACTGTTTTTAATTAATGCTGGGAAGCAATGAAGCAACTATCCTTCTGTTCCTATCTGGCCTTTTTACAGCCTCACAACCACTTTGGGGAACAGACCAAAAACTTATAAAAAGTTCCTTCTTTAAAAGACTGAAGAATATATTACTTTACAATAAGGCAGAAAATATTTTTTAAAAAGGTCTATCACACAAATCCACAATACAAGGCCACTAAAAATCGCATTTGTGAACTTGGAAATCCAGCACTCACATGCTGAGGGAAAGGGCACTCTGGCTAGCAACAGTGTCAAACTTAAGAGCCTGTGTCAAACAAGCCAGCTATTACCGTTTCATTGGGCGAGTGTTCATCTTCTGCCGGTTATAGAGCAGCCTATTGGCCGTGCATGCTACTGCCACAGACGGGTCAAGACACAGTGGTTCTGCTGTAGCTAGAATCAGCTGGCTCTCAAGCAAAAGTTTGTCTTCCTGCAATACCCAGTAGAATATGTCAGCCTCAGATGCATTTTTGATAATGTAAACATACACCATTTAACCCAGAAATATTCCCAGAAAGTTTGCTAAAAAAATAAAGAAAATGTAGTAATTCATGTTTGAACATTAATATGTAAATCTGACAAGATACAGAAACTTGGAAATTGAGTTATTTGCATGTTGCATAAAATAGTGAAATCCAAAGAGTGGATATTTATTTGGCTGTTTAAAATACAGTTTATTCAGGAATGGTAGAATAACTGAGAACAATTATATTCTCTCCTTTTACCAGTTCTCAGCTTAAGAAAATGATGCTTTCTGCTCTCCAGTGTTGACTGCAAGTTTGTCTCTAACATGAAGAACTTTCAACCTTATAGACAGAAAAATAACAGCCCGGATTAAACCTCATCACTTACGAGTTACAGATAAACTGAATCTTAGTTCACAAGCACATTTCACACAGGGTTGTTACATCACTGATATCCTCTCTCCAAAGTAACAGGCAAGCAAAAGCTACAACTACAGTATCAATTAGCTGATGTCAGTGCTAAGAAGTCCTGTTAGACCATGTGTAGTGATATAGGTCTTTACTCTCAGAATTTAGGAGGCTAAGGCAGAGGGATCTCAAGTGCCAAGGCAGCCTGGGCTAGCGATCTTACTTCAAAAAGAAAAAGAAAAGAATGGAAGAAAGGGAGAAAGGAAGGGAGGAATAAGAGCTAGGCTTCCTGTAGAATTACAGAATCCTATATAAAAGAAAAATCACAATCTATTTCTATTCAATAGTAAGGATAAAGCTTTTGTTTGAGAGGATAAAAAACCAATTTTCACACTAGCCTTCATCAGTTAACTCCAGTTTTATCAGCAAGGCTGGAAACAATTGGGACTGGATTCTAAGTAGTTTCTTGAGGGATCCTAAAGCTCATAAGGGAATCTTGGTTTTGTCCAAGTGTCCACCCTAACACACCTCTCTAACATCAGTAAAAGGAAGCTTCTCACTGATGCTTCACAGTGGCCTACTTGGGATTAGAGAGAGAACTCACCTGCGTCCATTTATGGTTGTCACTTGTTATAGAATGGACATCACAGACTAAAGTCTAAAAGAAACAAAACATTTAAAAAACACATATGTTCTTACAAATATATGGACATTTAATAAAAATCCAACAAACAAACAAAAAACAGTACTTTCTAATTACACATCCATACCTGCATTGTTGGGCGTAAGAGAATATGCCTACTTTGGTAACCAGGAGACTTCATATTACTGGACTGCCTATAGTCACGGATTTCTGCTATCACACATCCACAGTGAAAAATATTAACCTGTTTTAAGTAAAAAAGATGTTCAGGTAAATGCCATTTTTCAAATAATATACAAGCTTTCAAATAATAAATGGGCTCATCAAAATAAAGAAGCATGTAGTGAATGGTTCATATTCTTTAAACTCTATAGCTTCATTAAGTATCTTTAGTGGCTATTTCATTATATAAATTGCTGAAGAGGATTATTTATTCATGTCTATGTTCATCACTGTAAAAAGCAACTTAAAACTGTCAACCAAAGACTGACGTTGCATCTACTGGCATCCAGGATGACTCTGGCGGCCCTGTATAGGGGAGGTTACAGCAGTTCCGGGGACTGAGCGTCTTCTGAAGCTCACTGGCTCACCGTTTCACTCCGCTAGCATCGTAATCGGCATGTAGTTTGTCACTGTTACACACTGTCAAGCAACTAGGCCAGGGTTTCAGCCTCTAGATAAAACACATCACTATTTGCTTTCCTAAAATGTCTAGACTTTTAGAGTGCACTAATGAGAGGGAGCCAGGCACAAACCTAAGTCTCAACTATGTTGTACTGCAAGTTTAAGAAGCCTTAGCACTCTTTGCTACAACCCCACCAGCCACCCGTCACATATGTTCAGGTACTTTACACCATTACAGCTATTTGTGCTCAAATACAAATGATAATACCATAGTAGCCATTACCTTTAATCAACCAGACCCAAATCTAGGAGTTACAATTAGCTTCCTTATGTGCATGCTTTCTTTAAAGCACTACTATTTATGTTCAGGATCTACTAATCACAATCTTAACAATGACTATTTAAAATGTTACATTAAGTCAACACTGTACCTTTTAGCACTCTGCTATTAACAACTGCGTGATTAGTACACCAATACCTGCACCTGCCTAGCTATTCTAATCACTACTGCCCTTAGAGCTCTATGCAGCTCATAATCTCCTCCCTGAGGCCAACCACTAGCTATTTTCTAGCTGAGTTAATGAGAACAACCCTCTTTTAATCAATTCAGTTAAACATCTGGCTATTGGCAGCATCTTCATCCATCCAACAAATATCCCCTAACAACCACACCTGTGTAGCTGTTCTCCCTGTAATTATAATTTTATATTTACTTTACTTATCAAATGAAATGAAGCTGACCATGGCCTTGAACTTCTGATTCTCCCCAATGCTGGGATGAAAGGCATGTACCACTATACCTGTATACTGACCTTTCCTTAGACTATCAGAGTCGAACAGCAAAGCGACTATTAATGCCATGCCAAGAGATTAGGGTCTGGGCAGAATCACTAAGAAGTCCTGGACAGGTGAGCAAAGAGTATGATAAAAAGATCACAGACAAGCTTTGGAGTGGTTCTGAAGTGAGAAGGAGAACTCTAAATCAACAGCTGAAAAATCAGTGAGGTCAGTAGAGGTTTCAAGTTGAGAACACAGCTGTCTGCATTATGGTTGTAAGCCACAGAGAAGGGAAACATTTAGCAAAGAAATGGGGAGCAGGCCTTAGGAATAGGATTCACCCATGGTAATGGGAAAGCAAAGAAAAAGTGTGGAGAAAGATGCAAGAATGCTGGTCAACCAGTGCCAGGATAGGATGGAAGTCAGGTCAAGGCAGCAAGAAGAGCAGGGCAAGTGAGTCAGCTCCAGGTTACTTCTTAAAGAACCTTGTTTCTGATGCACAAGCAAGCCTCATAAACAGGGAAAACAGATTCATAATTTCTGGGGTGATTTAGTACAGCATCCTGAGTGAGGTAACTCAGACCCAAAAGGACATGCATGGTATGTTCTCACTAGTAAGTGAATATTAGCCACCCGCCCTTTCCAAAAAAAAAAAAAAAAAGTACAGAATACCCAAGGTACAGACCACAGAACTCCAAAGGTCAACAAGCTTAAGGGCCCAATCGAGGATGCCTCAGTTCCACTTGGAAGGGAGAAGAGAGCAACCAAAATGAGGAAGAGAGGGAGGGAGAGGGAAGGGAAAGGTGATTGGGGGAGGGGGGAGGAATTATCTGGTATTGGGTGGGGTAAAAGGACTGAAGCCCTGAAGGCCAGCAGATGGAAAATAGGTGACCTTAGGGGGGTGACCCCTAGATGAAATGACCTACAGTGGGGAGAGGGAACCTGTTGAGCCCACCTCCAGCAGAAAAACAGGGCATCAAGTGAGGGATGGGGTTGCTATCCCACAGCCAAAACTCTGACCCATAATTCTTCCTGTCTGAAAGAAATGCAGGGATGGAAATGGAGAAGAGCCTGAGGAAAAGGAGGCCCAGTGACAGTCCCAAAGTGGGATCAATGTCAAGGGAGGCCCCAAGACCTGACATCATTACTGAGGCTATGGGGCGCTCACGGAAAGGGTTGCCCTCCAAAAGACCCAAGAAGCAGCTGAAAGAGTCAGATGCAGATATGTGCACCCAACCAATGAACAGAAGCTGCTGACCCCTCTGGCTGAATTAAAGAAAAGCTGGAGGAAGCTGAGGAGGAGGGTGACCCTGTAGGAGGATCAGCAGTCTCAATTAGCCTGGACCCCTGAGATTTCTCAGACACTGGATCACCAACCAGGCAGCATACACCAGCTGAGATGAGGCCTCCAACACATATACAGCAGAGGACTCCTGGATCTGGGTTCAGTCAGAGAAGATGCACCTAACCCTCAAGAGACTGGAGGCCCTGGAGGTCTGGTGGGGTTGGGGGTGGGGGCATCCTCGTGGAGACTGGGGGGAGGAGGGGTGGGGGAGGAGGTATAGGATGTGGAACAGTTGGAGGGTGGACCAGAAGGGGAATAAAATCTGAAGTGTAAAAGTAAAAAATAAACAATAAATAAATAATAAAGAAGTACTAAAACTGCACATGGCAGTGTAGCAAACAAGTACCACACAACAAACATTTTAATAGTACTGCTCAGCACCTTCCGATGTCTTAAACAGTACTGAGAACGCTAGTGCGTGTGGCAGCTCAGTCCACAGTGGTAGTAGTCAAGGGGCTGAAGCAAGAACATCACCAGTTCTAAGTCAGCCAGGCTACAAATAAGTTCATGTCTCACAAAACAAAACCACACACAAAGCATATGTACCTACTAACACCTAACACACATATGATATATATCATACAAAACATTTTCTCGGGAGATTGGGTATAGTTTAGTTGTAAACTGATAGCCTAACATATATGAGGCCTTAGTTCACTACCCAGTGACACAAAAGAAGGAATTAAAAAAAGACATTTCATTTTTGCATATGAGCGTGTGTGTGTGTGTGTGTGTGTGTGTGTGTGTGTGCCCATGTGCCCGCCCACGCGTGTGTGCATGCATGCCTGTCTGTATGTGTGTATATATTAGAAATGGAGTTTTGCTATGTTGCCCAGGCTGGCCTCACACTTCCTTAAGCTGCTCCTGTCTCAGCCGTCTAAGAAGCTGTGGTGGCAATGCTACTATACACAGGCTATGTTTAAAACAGAATTTTGTCTTGTTTTCTCACCTGTGATTTTTCAAGGAGATCAACCAAAATAGGAGGTAATTCTTCTGCATCTAAGTATTCAAGCAACTCCCCTTCTTCATAAGGCAATCGGATGGTCTCAGAATCTCAATTTTAAAACAAAGTTTATAAAAACCAGCTCACAAAAAAGTTAGGATTGTAATGTAAATCACTTTTAAAAATAGAATACACTAGTCTAAAGAGATGGCTCAGTAGTTAAGAGCACTTGCCATTCTTGCAGAGGACCTGGGTTCTGTACCTAGTACCCACATGACAGCTCATAAGTGACTGTAATTGTCACCTCTGGGGGTACCTGCATTCTTGTGTACACCCATACAAGCACATATATACACAGACACATAATTAAAAATAATAAAAATAAATCTTAAAAACACATTCAAAGGCTAATAAGTCTTATAAGGCAATCACATTGCAGTGCTGAGACCTTATTTAGTATCTAGCATTTTAAACAGGAACAGGAAAGTGAATGTCTTCTCTTCCTGCCTCTCCACACTCAGTTAGGATTACAGGTCAGGGACATCACATGGGTTTACACGATGCCATGGACTAAAACCCCAAGCTCTGTGCATGCCAGGCAACTATCCAACTGAGCTATATTCTTATCCCATAATAAAAATCCTCACAAGTTCCTTGTAGTGCTCACATTATTAAATTCTGAGATGCCTCTTTAAATGAAATCTAAGAATATTTATGTTTTACTGCTCTTCACATCCACAGTGTTAGAAATCTTTTTAGAAAGATTTTAGTTTCAATGTTTACTGTTTTTTGATGGCTCAATAAAAATTACTTAAAAGGCAATGAATGCTTTACAAGATTTTATACTCAGTATATAAAATGCAGCTAAAATACCTTAAAATATAGATAGCAATAAAGGAAATAGTTGCTAAAAATCACCTGTTCTGGGGTTGGGGATTTAGCTCAGTGGTAGAGCGCTTGCCTAGGAAGCGCAAGGCCCTGGGTTCGGTCCCCAGCTCCGAAAAAAAAGAACCAAAAAAAAAAAAAAAAATCATCTGTTTTATTAACTATAAAGACATAATCAGACTGGCAAGATGGTTTGGTGGATAAAGCGCTTAGAGCGCAGCTTGAACACCTGAGTTCTCTCAGGAACACCTGGATCCTACTACACAAGTGCCACGGTCCTCCCTTCCTCCTCCAACTAAAAAAATAAAATATAAAAGGAGACAGGGTGAAGAGATGGCTCCGGAGTTAAGAGCTCAGGCTGCTCTTATAGAGGACCTGGGTTCAATTCCCAGCACCAACATGGTGGCTCAAAATCATCTGTAAGTTTGTTTCAGTGTATTCAACCTCTTCTTCTGGACCCTGAAGGTACCAGGCATGCATGTGGAGCACAGATATATATGCAGGCAAAATATCCATTCACATAAAACAAAAAAAAAAAAAAAATCAATCTAAAGTTTTAAAGATACAATAATTTTCAAATTCAAGTTCAGGAAGACTAATCTACACACTACAACAATGTCAAACATTCTAGCAAAAGTCAAGAGGAGAAAAACTATAGAATGAGAATTTGTCTTTTAATCAGGATAAACTCTGATTAAAGGTCAACTTTTAATTTTTTAGAAGCTAACTTTGAAAAGCAGAGGTATTCTGTGGCAAGCATACTTCAGAAGGTCTTACCTGATCCATTTTTTCCCCTCAGCATCAGGGAATACCCTTCATTTCCCGGGTAAAGATTGACCACTAAACATGACAATGTCTCTTGCATAACAAGCTTCTCTAACAAGTTTACATTTCTTCTTAATTTCTGCTTTAAAGAGAAATGAAGTTCATGAAAACAGTATATACCTGTCAGTTACCCTACCACACTACATACAATCCCGAATACCTGGGAACTGCTACAATTCACAGGACAGTAATGTCACTAGCATGCATTAGGCAAAATAACTCACACCATAAACTTCCTATTCGTGAATAATCTGCACCTGTCAAAGAGGCCAAGGAAAAGGTCGAGTTCCAGGCCAGCCCGGATCTCATTACACAGCAATGACCAGCTTTTAGACCAGTGGTCCTCAATCTGTGAATCACAACCCCTCTGGGGTCTAATAACCCTTCACAGGGGTCGCCTGGTGACCATCTGAAAACTTACATTATGATTCAGTTATGAAGTAAATTACAGTCATGAAGTATCAAAGCAAGTCATTTTATAGCTGGGGTTCAACATAGGAAACCGTAGAGAAGGGCTGCAGCGCTGGAAGGTTGAGAAGCAGTGCTCTAATGAACATCAACAACAAGCGTGGCAGCTAGTGTCTATAAGCCCAGCACATACTTGAAGGCCAGCTGGGGTCTCAAAGGAGACAGAAACAAGAGGAAGAAAGGAAAAAGAGAGAGAAAAAAAATGCAACCTATGAAAGAAGAGTGGGGAGCCTCTTTAATTGCACAGTGATAAAGCCAAATTTCTTAACAGCTCATGACCCACTTAGATGTGAGGCTGTTCAGAAGTCAAATCAGCTGAAATGCTGAGCCTGAAAAGAGCTAACCGGTGAAGGACAATAGTTTAGAGTTGTCTATAAATTCATCCATTTATAGTATTTTTAAATATTATACCACATGTTCCACATGTTTTATTCACGTATGGTATAACTTAAGAAACACCTGAGTTTTTTAACATATATCTAGAAACATGCACACAAATCAAAATTCACAATTTTATAATATGTGGTTTTGTATGAAACCAACTTAAAGATTAAACTCATTTCATCTATTTTAGGAAAAACATGAGATAGTACTTTTTAGTATTTAAGAACACAAATCTGTCTTGAGTATCTGATATTAAATGTCTACCTTTAAACTCATTACTGTGTGTCAGGTGGGGCACACCCACGCCACAGGCTGCATGTGGATTCCAGAGAACAATCTGTGGAAGTCAGTTCTCTCCTTCCACCCTGCAGATCCTGGGAATCCTCTCAGGTTTCATAGCAAGTACCTCTATCTGCTGACCTATCTCACTGGCCCCAAGAACCATGCATTTCTGATCATTACCAGAACAGAATAAAAACACTATGCATCTGAAAATGAAGGGGGTGTACTTTAATGAATCTCAAAACAAAACAGAAAACCAGAAAGTAATTGTAGCAACAACAAAAAACCTATTGGCTGGGAATGACTTCCTTAAACGGGCAGATAGCATCTTTGGCTCCAGGGCCCAGTGATTGCTCAGTTCTGCCTCTGTATCTTAAAAGCAGGTCGACAATCATGCATCATGCTGGGTTTGCGGACTCCATTAGATTCTTTAGGATACCTCCCTCTTAGTTCTAGTTTCTAAAATTATAGCTGTAGAAATTATGCAAATTGTTATGAGTTTAGAGATACATACAAATTTTGTACAAACTTTAAAAACTCGTATGCTTTAACCTTGCCAATTTGTTAGGGAATACTTGAATAAAACTTATGGAAAGTATGCTATAATAGTTACTTATAACTTTAAGGTTTTTTTTTTTTCTCTAAGATAGAGATTTTAAAAATCAGACAGTATTGGAATGCTAATTGTTTTTCTTTTGGGGGAGGGTTGGCTAATTGTTTAAATGTCATTCATTTAATTGTGAACTGCTCAATGTCTGTGTTTAAGTCCATACACATTTTTTTTTTCCTTAAAGCTGTGTGTGGAGGTACACACAATCCCAATACTCTGGAGGCTATCTGAGTTCTATGCCAGCACAGTTAAGCCCACACCTCAAACAAACCACACATAAGAAAACCTTTCCTTAATAAATTGCAATTTTGTTTTAAAAAAAGTCAATTTCTATTGATTATAGATACCTTTATGCTGAATAAAAATGAATTAAACTGGCCACAAGTTTATTCTATGATAAAATTCATTTTTATTAGCACATTTGAACCCTTCCCATATTAGCGGCCAAATCTCAAGAAATGGGTTACTGAGATCCTAGCACAAGCTGCAAAGCCAGGTCTCAAAGGATGTCAACAGGAGCACCGTGGCTTTCTGATGGCCTATTACTTAGTGCACACTGCTCTTGACCACTCAGATTAGCTAGGGAATGGAGCTGCTCAGCTAGAGAACTGACCGCAGTCTGGCTGAACGAGACAGTCAACATGAACATATAAATCACTAGCTGCTTCAAACCATGTTCTAAAAACCTCCTCCATTCCACCACAACTCCAAAGCCCAGGACTATAAGGAATTTATATTTACCTTAACCTCGGGCTCTTTTTCACATTCTTCAACATATAAGTCATAAAGTTTTTGAAATATAGACTTTCTAGAAAAAAAAAGCAATCAATATTCAACATGAAGATTTTGTTGGCTTTTCATTATTTTGACTATTTTAATTCTATAGCCAAACCTTGTAAGATAAGACCATAATTAATATAGTACATTACCCTGTATATATTATAAGACATTGACTTCAATGTTTCTACATCAACATGTCTGTTAATTTCTGTACAATGCCAATTCAACATGGTGTTACATTGCCCAGCTCAATTTAAGAATTCATAATGCGGTCTGAGCATCTCTGGACCATTTAAAATGCTTTAGATCTGCACTGTTTTGGACTTCTTTAGTTTCTGAACATTGAGACTGTAGTGTAGGGTCACATCTACAGAAGGACATGTACGACAATCTTACATACCACTTTTTACTGTGCAGCATTCTAACTGTGATCTGTCACATAGGTTAGACATGAAAATATCCATTGGTGACATTCCATCACGATTCCTAAGCTCCATGTTATAGAGTATCTTACGTTTCCATATGAGGGATGCTCAATCTGTCTATACAGAGAATCTGAAATGTCTGCAGAAGTGGCAGTTATCTTCCTCACTGACTAGGCGTTACTGATTCAGCGGTCATACCTTCCACTAGACAGGCATTTCCTTTTCGGAGGCCTCTGCTGAGCGCTTTCGACGATATACTGAAACAGAGAAGGGGTCACAGAGCGTGTGCTCAGCTTTCCTATGAGTAAGTGTAGGCAAGCTTGCCGCATCTGCAGCAGCACAGGCCCATTCAGTCACCTGGGCTCTGACAAGCCTCAACTCACACCTCTACACAAGCCATAAACAAGTGAGACTGAGATCCCACCAAGACTCAACCCAGTATTTTAGTACCATAAAATGCAATTCCACAGGACAAATATATCCTAATAGTTTTATAGCTAAATTTATTTTAAAATTGCACATCTGCATGCAATGACCCATATTTTAAAGTATTTTAGAAAAACTCATCAGAATAGAAAAACAACTTTAGAAATTCTACAGTCTTGTTTAAAATACTAGGTTCTCTTGCAGGTTATCAAAATGTCCTATTATGGAATTCCTGTCAGTTACAAACATCACATTTTAACATTTAATCAGTCGGGTCCTACCTCTGCACGATCCAAAGCTTGTTCCAGAGCTTGCTGCTGTAAAATACAAGTATCACATTTGGCAATATTATTTTCAGAAAAAAAAAAAAAAATACTTGACACTCTTCATTAAGTGCTTGTTTCATTTTCTGAAACAAAGGCAATACTTCTATCCTCCAATGCATTACTAAGATTTATTTTTTTTTAAATGACTGGGCACTTGATCATAAGTTTCTAAGAAATGTTAAAATGGCATCTACAGTCAGGATCTGGGAGTTTGATAGGCTTCTAGCAAGCATTCCTTACTCCCTTTAAGCACTTCGGTCTATCATGTAATATGTACACATAAAAGGTAAGAATTCCACAGTGACAATTTCCATTACTTCTAACGAAGTAGAAATAAAGAGGCAAGCCCTCCAGAGCACAGATGATGCATGTCTTCTAACCCTGTCTCCAACCCCACTGCCACCAGCCCTGAACTTCAGGAATAGCATGTTCTTTGGGCTCCGTTCCAGGTATTTCTGCACTAAAGTATGTGAGGGGAGCTGTGTGTGGGGAGGTGTGTGTGTGTGTGGGGTGGGTGTGGGAGGTGTGTTGGGGGAGGGTGTGTGTGTGTGGGGGGGGGGGGAGTACAGACAGGGTTTGGAGATGCTGTAGCCTATGCTGGCTGCAGCTCTCTAGCCCAAGCTGGCCTTCAACACACAGGGATCCTTTGACCTGAGTGTCCCAAGTACTGGAATTACATCTGTGTCAAAGTAAATCTGCCTACATTTATTAATTTTAAAGCATGTAAATGGAGGAGTTTGGGGAAATAGTTCAGTCCAAGTACCTGCCACACGACCATGAATAACAGAGTTTAATCTTCAAAATACACAGAAAAAAGCTAGACAGGGTGGCACAAGCAGGGATCTCAGTGACGGAGAAGTACACCTCAGGAGCCAACCTGGCCTACTCAGCCAGCTCTAGACCTAAGGGACTGTCTCAAAATAAAAGGCGGACAGAGCCAGAGGGAGGGCACTGACATAATCATTTCTTTACAAACTTATAGACCTACATGTATAGAACAAGCATACACAAAACAGATGTAAGAGGAAACTTAAAATATGAGAAGTCCTCCCCAAATAATCTGTACTTATATCAACCTCCTAGCCAAAGACTCAGGGAAAAAAAAAAAAAGACAAAGCAGAATTAACTTGTAAAACATGGAGGAGCTGTGTAATTTGAGTCAGATTATTTTCTAGGGAAAATTTTGACATCGTTACTAAGTTATCTGTGTGTTTCTATCCACTATTGTTTTTATGGAGCTAAAGGAAGAGAAGAGTATAAGATACACATTTTAACATGCTAATTTCACAGCTTACCATTGTGGCATAAGATAAGGACCCAGAAAGAAGACAAAACTTTAGACGTGCTGTGGAAGTGGGGTGGAAATCATGACTTCTTAAATCCTGCAGAAAACCAACAAACAAATAGGAACTGTTAGCATGCAACTGCAAAACGTGTCATTATCAGGGAAAGCACTCAAGGCATATACATTCTAGCTTATCTTTAAAACAACCTTCTACAAGAGAGTGTATTAGAGCCACCTATACACAGATGAAAACCAGCTCTTACAGAGCAGGCCAAAACCATCTGAGAATTCCAATCATTACCTCCCATGGCCCAAAAGTGACACAACACTGAGAAAACACTGGCTTCTAAAACGTGTTTTCTAGCATCAATACGGGACTGTCTTCCCTGCAGATTCTACAACCTGCCCACCAGCTTTGACAGCTATGTAGGGCCACTTTGAAATTCAGTTTTTAGTCACACTGATGGCAAAACCAGAAACCCTCTATTTCCCACCAAGTGTCCCAGGCTACGCTTCCCAGATTGCTCTAGTCCTTTTCCTCAAGAAAAGGAGTAACACCTTTAAAAAAAAAACCTTTTCTATAATGCAGGGGTTCTCATCCTGGCTTAAAAACAAAGTAACCTACCCAGCTTTAAGTTGAATGCCCATGTCCCATTCTCTGGGTTCTGGTCAAAGTCTAGAATAGAATAGGGGTCCAGAAATAAGGAACACCACAGTGGAAGGCCACTGTTCCCTTTCCGCCTACCAGAGATGATACACTCTGCTCTGAAGACACTAAAAGTTCTCTTACTACAGCTTTCACCTATCAATTTGTACTCACTACCACAGAAACTACACAACTCCGGTAACGTACAAATTCTGGTGACAGAAAACCAGATTTCCTATGCAAAACTCTTTCAAAGGGAAGGACCCCCCAAAGCTTAAGCCAGTACAGGCTAAAAAATATTCCCTGGTAGTATTAGTCTTTTAAAAGCCAAAATGTATCTTTTTAAGAATGACATTATTTCTGTCTTTGAATTACTAGAGGATAAGCAGAATTTAGGTGAATTTTTTTTTGACCATTAAACATAAATAACAAGACTTACAAATCCAATGTAGTAACTCAAATTACAGTTACTTTTTAGAAGGGAGGGGTATTTTAAAACTATTTCGTTGCACAAAAGAACGAACACACGTGTTATCTCTTATATTCTGTTTGTATATGTAATTGATGAGAACTGAGAACCCATGTGAAACTATTATAAACATCATCGACATCTCTATTTTACCGAGAACTCAATGCAAGCGACTCACCCAATATCACAGTCCTATTTAGGCATTTGTCCCTTCCCAATTTGTAACCTGAGGTTCTATTATTCTAACCTTCAGCCTAATCAAACCCGCATCCATGGTTCCTCTTTTTCTTTCCTTAAGCAAAGCATCACGAACTGACTTGAAGAGAGCACTCACGTATTTTTTCTTAATTTTAATGTTAAGTTTATATCAATCATAGTACTCTGTACTCAATCCCTAAGTCTGTACATATCGCTTTTGCACTTGGGCGTCTTAACTAGGGACTCGGATGGCGATAAAAGATGGCTCCCAGGGTAGACATCAGCTACTCTGATTTCTCTGATGAACTTGGGTCTCAATTGCAGACTTTTTTTTTTTTAAACCCAGGCTTTACCCTCAGAACGCCAACTCCACAGAGAAGCAACCGGCTTTATTCAATAGTCACACAGGACTCCGGCCTGAAGAAGCATTCTGCCAACCCCGCAGGGAGTTTCCAGAAATACCTGTAACGGAGCCCAAAGGACAAGTTATTACTAAAAGTGCAGGCGAACCGGGACACGAAGTGCTGAGGGTCGTTCGCGCAGAATGGCCGCCGATGGGCCCCGCCCAAGACCCGGAACTTGGAGAAGCAGATGGACCTCTTCCCGTCACTTCAGATCCGGGCTGCCCCAGGACACTTGACCTACAACCCCTAGCCGGCCCGCCCACCCACCAAAGTCACCTACCACCTTCAGCCTCAGAACTCAACTAAGGGCTGCTGTAACGCCCACCCACACCTCCAACCGCCACTTCCGGCGGCTGCTCTTCCGATTGGCGCGTTGCTAGTGGAAGGGGCGGGTGTTGAGGCCGTGCAAGGCCCGACACAACGCTCACTTACAGCTCCAACAGCGAGTTCCGGCCGCCGCAGTTCTGATTGGCGGACTGGGCGGGACCGTGGGCGTGGTTAGAGGTGGGGCGGTGATTGGAAGTTTTGAAAGGAGATAGTAGCTTAACTGGAGGGCGGGACCATACCCGCTTTCCAGGGTCTTAGAGTAGCTTCAGGAGTAGGCACAACGCTGGAGCAAGCTGTCCGGCGGGTTTGCGCGGCTTGGGAGAGCATGGGTTTTAATTTTCGGGAGCAGGAAAAAGTTGAACTTCCAAACTTTGTGATACATCTTTACCAAAATTAATGAGTTCAGAACTTAGAGCTTGCTTGTGGTACGTCAGGTGCCAGCGAATTCCTTAAGTCCTTTTACACCTATCTGTTTCGTGCATATATGTATGCAGTGCATTTGGACGTCACAGGACAACTTGTGGGAGTCGGTTCTCTCCTTCACGATCCTGGGGTTCAGACTCAAGTAGTCAGGGTTGGTGGCAAGCGCCCTTTATCTGGTAATCTGTCTCCCAACACCGTTTCAATTTTATTTTAACCACCCCAGTGATGAGTTCTAAAAAATCTAGGAAAGGCATGATCTGACCACAATTAAGTGTTTGGTGGTTGTACTGACTGGTTTTGTATGTCAACTTGACACAAGCTGGAGTTATCACAGAGAAAGGAGCCTCAGTTGTGGAAATGCCTTCATGAGACCCAGCTGTAAAGCATTTTCTCAATTAGTGATCTACGTGGGAAGACCCAGCCCATTGTGGGTGGTGCCATCCCTGGGCTGGTGGTCTTGGGTTCTATAAGAGAGCAAGCTGAGCCAGCCAGGGGAAGCAAGCCAGTAAGAAGCATCCCTCTGTGGCCTCTGCATCAGCTCCTGCTTCCTGACCTGCTTGAGTTCCAGTCATGACTTCCTTTGGTGATGAAACAGCAACATGGAAGTAAGCTGAATAAACCCTTTCCTCCCCAACTTGCTTCTTGGTCATGTTTGTGCAGGAATAGAAATCCTGACTAAGACAGTGGTAATTCTGCACCTTAAAGCACATTGAATAGTTGAGGATTTTTAATTGAGGAGTCGTCTTCATGTTGTTTGTTAGAACTGCTGGAAACACTTGTGTACACTGGAGTGTTTGGCTCAGCAGAATTGGTAGAGGAGTTTTATTTATAAAACCAGCCCTTGGCTGTCATGGTGGCTCATGCCTGTAATCCCAGTGTCTGTAAGGACAGACACAGTGACTTGCAGGCTGGACTGAGTTACAGAGCAAGACATTGCTCAAACAAACCAACAAGAAGCCATTCTTGAAGACAAATCTGTCTCCAGGGGGCTTTGTCACTGACTCAAGATGAACATTGGTCTTGGGTCAGAAATCAAACAGCCTAGGTCTGAAGCAGAAGTTGTGAGAGTGTAGGCTACCTCCTAGGCAAGAGTAGCTGGCAAAGGAGAAGCTGGCAGACTTTCACAATGGTAGATTGACCACAACAAACATGCAGAATTTATTCTGTAAGGATGTGATAGTCATTTTTTTTTTTCTGGCTCTTATGCCACTTTGCTTATGTGTGGAGAGCTTTTGGGGCCACTTGGCATGAATTCAACATTGGGCCAGGACAGGGAAGTTGGCTGATTTTAGGCTAGAACAAAGAAGTAGGCTTCAGGTAGGAATATGACTTTGGGCTAGGACAGGGAAGTAGGCGCAGATAATCTTGGTCATCCTTAGAATAAGCCCTTAGAAACAGTAATGGTGAGTCTTTGTTTACTACCTTGTTTGTTCCCTTAGCCTAGAACTGACCTTATTACTTGCATACATTTGAAAGGGTATAAAAGCAGACTAGGAAAAAATAAATTCGCCTCAGAACTGGCTGGGGGTCATGATACAGTGTTGTCTAATTGTCTCTTTTTAATCCTCCTTCCGCCGCTGGAAAACCTGTTGACTGACTGAGCTGACTTGGTTACTTATGGTTCATAGTGTACCTTTGCTCCAGCCAGACTGAGCTAGTGTTCAATAAGGATAGAGCAAGGCTCCAGCATAGGTCCTGGTGGTTGTGGTTGTTACTACTACTACTACTACTACTACTACTACTACTACTACTACTACTGAAGAGTTAAATTTCAAAAAGTTAGTCATAAACAAGGTCCGGACTACCTGAGGGAGACTATAGGGCTTGCCGGACCATTTGGAGCTAAAGAGTTAAAATAAAAACTTCATAAAAACTACAAAAGAACAGCAGATAAGGGGACAAGACAGAGTTGGCCTGAGATGTGCCCGGCCAAGCCTAAAAACAAGGTCAAGGGATTGTTCCAGGAAGGAGGGGCCATCCGGATGGATGACTCCCTGCTCTACAGATAGAGATAAGACGTTCTCCTATATTGAGAACACCCCAGCCCGCACGTACTGCTTGCAGATGAGACCTTGTACCCATTTCCCTTGCTGATAACCACGTGAAACCCCCTAGCTTCTCCTATATAAACCCCTGCCTGAAGAGGCTCGGGGCCGATTCCTCTGTCTCCTGTGTGAGATACGTGTGGGTCCGGGATCTCGTTAATAAATGCTACCTCTTGCTGTTACATCAAGACCGGCTACTCGTGATTCCTGGGGGCACCCCATCCCATGATTGGAGCGAGAGACATGTCCCCGTTTAGGGGTACGCTCTTTCACTACTATTACTATTACTATTATTATTATTATTATTATTATTATTATTATTATTATTATTATTATTATACTCTGGCTGACCTGAAGCTTGCTATAAAGGCCAGGCTGGCTTTGAACCCACAGAAATTGATCTGCCTCTTGAGTGCTGAGGTTAGTGTAGACTACCACAACTAACCCCACATTGAGTTTTTAAAAACCAATATCTAAGAGTGTCAGACAGAAAGCTGTTCCAACAGAGGCCCACTCTCTCTGTCCCTGAAGGTGGTAGTGATGCAAGCCACTGTCAGGGATCTTGTTGTTCTGAGGGCCCCCACATTTGTGTGTCTTAGTTTTGTAGTTGAAGGCTGTCGGTGCCTGCACTGACACAGTACCGAGAATCGGGCAAAAGCCTGTGGGATTAAAGAAACACACACACACACACAGGTTATTCGTGTCAAGCCAGAAGAGGAAGGGCCTCCTGTAACTTTCTTCACCAAACTATATATCCCAAGTACACCAGGTAGAAAATATCTGGGAAGCACAGTGGGAAACCCTGGCTCGAGACTTTGGTAATAGAAGACCGACTAAATGACCTGAATAAACTAGGAAAATATCCTGGAAGACCAACCTAAATCTTAAAGACAAAGATCAAGAAGACAAAAGGCAGGAAAGAATTAACCACCACTCCGGTGTGTGGTACCAGGCAAGACTGCTCCTTTGTTAGGAACAAACGGCTTCCACTTGCATCAGCTGGGCTCAGCAGGGGTAAAACCCTGCAGGAGACCCGGAAGGGTCTTTTTCGGGCTGAAAGCATTCCGTGATTGTAATCTTCTTGTGTTGTAAATTCATGGGAGAGGCTTTTGTCCAACAATCTCAAGACTTTATGGCAGTCATCTTAACTGTGGCCATACAGTCACAAAGTGGCCAGGCCCAAATCCAGTATGGCTCCCTACAGAAGGCTTGGCTTCCCAGCTCTAATCTGGCTAGATGCTATTTTCCTGAGTTTCATTTTCTCCCCTGCTCCATAAGTCTTGCCTCTCTGTTGCCTGTCTTGATTACTGAATTCAAGCCATTCTTCTCAGTGTGAAATGAAGGCTATGAGAGGGTAGTTACAGTACTACCTGCAGGGCCTAGACTGGATTGAAGACTTCCTAGAGGTCTTGATGATAGGACGTTGGCGTTTTCCCCCTTACCTAAGCCAAGGCCTATGGACTATCACCAGGGCCAGAGATAGTCCAGGATCTGGCACGTGGCCCACACTCCCTCCATATGTATGTGGTCAAATGTTCCAGGCACCGAGATGTAAAGAAGGCTTGGTTTGCCCTCTTCGAACATGCCTTTTATTTCTCTTTCATCCTGGGTCTTCCCCCTGGGACTCTGTCTAGAACCTTGATAAAACTGGTCCGGGCCATGCGTAGACACCAGGTGAGCTGACCAACAATAATATACCTGTTTCCCCTTTGTGAAAATGACCTCCACATTTCTAGTACCCAGATAATCTTATATTCTCCCGGTTAAATACTTCTGCTGAACCCCTGGTGGTCACAAAATAAACTCTTCATCTTTGATATTGTTAAGGCATATTCACCAGAGGAAACTCAAGACACAGGTTTGAGCCAATAGAAAGTCTTTATTAGCAGGAAAGCCTCTATACTGGGTGTTTAGGATTTGAGTGTAGCCCCAACCCTTCTCAGGGTAGGCTTTTAAGCACAAAAACCATATCATGGGTCGACATATTTGTTAACATGAATAGTTAAACTCTTCATCTTTGATATTGTTAAGGCATATTCACCAGAGGAAACTCAAGACACAGGTTTGAGCCAATAGAAAGTCTTTATTAGCAGGAAAGCCTCTATACTGGGTGTTTAGGATTTGAGTGTAGCCCCAACCCTTCTCAGGGTAGGCTTTTAAGCACAAAAACCATATCATGGGTCGACATATTTGTTAACATGAATAGTTAGCCAGAAGCAGAAGCCAAAGAACAAGGTAAGTATATTTAGAAACTTTCAAAAAATTATGCACTTTGATTAGGCCTTTGTGTTTTTAGCTAGGTGAGCTTAACATAGTGGAGTCAGTTATGCTAAGGTCTGGGTTTCTAATAAGATCAGGAACCTGTTACAATATGACTCAAGGCCCTGTGTGGTCTCATCTCTCTGTATACCTCCTTTCATACACTGGCCTTTTACTTTCTAGCCTTTATTTTGTCAATAACATTTTCACGGTTACTTTCTAGACAGGATCTCCCAGGCTGTCTTTCAACTTGCTATGGAGCTGAAGATGCCTTTAAACTCTCGATTCTCTTGCCCCTAATTCCCAAGTTGCTGTCATTTCTGGGATATGACATCACACCTGGCCTCAAAGTTGATTTTTTTTAAATTAACAAGTTCGGTTGGTTTCACAGATATTTTATTTTACTGATTGCTTCTCATTAGGAAAGTTACAATATCATTTTCTCATTGTGACATTAAAATTATTTAGTAGATTGGTTATTCTGTGTAGCCACTAGAGGTCAGGACTTCACTTAAAAATAAATATTGGACTGGTTTTCATTACATAGATTTAACTTTTGGCTTGTGAAGGGTTGACACAAATATTGTTTTTTGATAGTTCCGTGTGTTTTTCAGAGTAACAGAATTTATAGAATGATCTCTCTCTCTCTCTCTCTCTCTCTCTCTCTCTCTCTCTCTCTCTCTCTCTTTCTCTCTCTTTCTCTCTCTCTCCTCTTTCTTTATAGATAGAAATAGAGATAGGCACACACACACACACACACACACACACAGAGACAGACAGACAGATAGATAGATAGAAATGGAGATAGATAGATAGATAGATAGATAGATAGATAGATAGATAGATAGATAGATAGATAGGATTTATTAAAATGACTTACAGGCTGTGGTATAGCTAATCCAACAATGGCTGCCTATGAATGGAAGGTCCAAGAATCCAGTAGCAAACAAGTCCATGAGGCTGGCTGTCTCAGCTGGCTTGGCTTCCCAATTCAAAAGATCTGAATTAAAAGTTTATCTTTCGTTGGGGATTTAGCTCAGTGGTAGAGCGCTTGCCTAGCAAGGGCAAGGCCCTGGGTTCGGTCCTCAGCTCCAAAAAAAAAAAAAAACAAAAAACAAAACAAAACAAAAGTTTATCTTTCTACCTCAAAGATCCAGATTGGACATGGATAGTTCCTACGTCAAAGTAAGCAAAAATCTTCCACAAGTGTGCCCTCCATTTTGGAGTTTTAGTTAATTCCAGATGTAGTGAAGTTGACAACCAAGAATAGCTGGCCTATTCTGAGGATTGTACCTAGGGTCGCACACGTGCTAAGCAAGTGCTCTACCGTGGATATTCCAACCCTGCTTAAGTTGTCCTGAGATGGGGCCTTGCCCAGTTAGCCAGGCTGACTTTGACTTTATTCTGTACTGTAGGCAGGCTGTGAAGTTTTGCTCTTCCTGTTTCAGCCTCCCAGTAACTGGGACAGCAGGACTGTACCAC
Organism: Rattus rattus; assembly: GCF_011064425.1. NCBI lineage: Eukaryota > Metazoa > Chordata > Mammalia > Rodentia > Muridae > Rattus > Rattus rattus. Next base: position 99,715,523 of record NC_046156.1, read on the forward strand.
ACTGGTCTTGAACTTCTGGCCATCTTTCCCCAGCCTCCAGAATGTCTGGAGCTGCAGATGTGGGTACTGCCTTTCTAGGCTCCCTGCAGATGTGTGTCCTGTCTTACCTGGCTCCAGAGGCACTTTTATAATTTATGGGTTTTGGTTAGGGCATAGTGGCACACACTTCTAATCCCAGCACATAGGAGGTGGAGGTAGGAGGATCAGGAGTTCAGGGAGTCTTGGCCACACAGCAAGTTCCAGGCCAGTCTGTACGATATGAGAAACCCTTGTTGATGTAAAATTATATTTAAAAAATGCTGTCCTATATCCCGTACTAGGTCTGGCACCACAGTGCCCCAAGATATCCGGTAGACATCTTCATCTCAGTCAGGAAAGCGTCTCACCCGCTTTGCTGCATCCCATATCACACTGCCAAAGGCCTCTCTCTGAGCCTGGCAGGAATCTCTCTCCCCATCTAGTTCCCAAGGCAGGTTGCCACCACGCCAGACATACACATGTCTCCAGTCACCACACACTCTCTTGAGCTTAAATCACCACATGAAAGAGCGCACAACACAATAACCTCTGGTCCAATTGATAATATATAATTTGGTCATCTAGACATACAAAGCCCTGTACACATCCATCCCTTAAGAATATTCATAACAACCTGTAGATGTGCAGAGAGGGATCTTAACATCAGCCTCCATATTCTCTCGGCTGCTTCCTCTCTCCCTGCTTCTCCCCCACTCTCCAATCTCCTCCCTCTCTCTAAAACTTTTCTCCTGCCCATCCTTCCTTCTCGTCCAATGACAGGCCTCATTCTATCTTGTGCCTGCCTTCACCTGCGTGATGACATCATCCTACAGACCCTATTTAAAGCCAAAAAAAAAAAAAAAAAAAAAAAAAAAAAAACCTTATTTTTTTGTTTGTTTTTTTCCAGTACTGAAAATTGACTGAAACTAGGACCAACTACATATAAGCAGATCTATCACTGAGCTATATCAATGCCCTTTTTAAAAGGAATTTTTGTGACAGGGTCTCTCTGTAGTTCAGGCTAGCCCAGACTTCATGAGCCTGCAGTTCCAGCCTCCTAAGTGCTGGAATTAAACAGGCACACTCACTCATCTACCTCCTTTGGTATAATTAACTGCTGACAAATGATCTAACATAATTTGTTAAGTAAATAATATGTTTAAATATAAAACAGCTACTGGGATCAAATCAATTATCAATGATTTCCTACTACTTGCTAATTTCTCCATATTGCAAAATAAAATTTAATATTTTCTCTTTCAGTCACTTTTCAGAGAAAGCTCAAAATGCTATAATGAGGTATTATATATAAATATAAAGTTTATAGAACATTAGAAATTGTGTTTGTTTTGCTTTTTGAGACATTCTTACCATGAATTGTAGTTTCAAACCCAAAACTTTCTCTCCTCAGTGTCTTTCGAGCTGCTGTTAAAAGCCCACACCACTACACTAGGTTCTTAGACAGAGATAAGCATCCCAACAGGAATCTGTTAATTTTGTTTCTATAATTTATTTGATAAACACGTACACTAGAAATTCTATTACAGAGCTGAGATTAAAGGTGGAATTAGCACTAAGGACATAGGGGCAGGAGGATCTCTGAGTTTTAGGACAGTCTGATTTACATAGTGAGTTCCAGACCAGCCAGGTCTACATGCTGAGACCCTGTTTCAAAGTAAAAATCAGAATAAGAAAGAAAGAAGAAAGAAAGGAAGAAAGAAAGAGAGGGAAAGAAAGGCAGACAAAGGAATTGCAATGCTTGTATTTTGCCAGTGGTGAGAGAATGTTCATACACAAAAGAAAACCTTTGCTCTCATTTAATAGGGTATTAAAGGGGAATTACTAAGAGTAAACTACAGTGGGAAGCAAAATAGCCTGTCAAGAGCACTTGGAGAGACTGATGAATAAACACCCTGGCGTGTTTGTATTTGGGCAAGGCAATATTTTAAGCACCTAGATTTTAGTTAATCCTGTTTCCCAAAGCAGTAATGTTCTCTATATTAGCATAGCAACCCAAGGAAGCCAAACAGAGATGGACTGCCAAAGGCTGAGTCAGATTGTGTGTGTATGTGTGTGTGTGTAGTTTCAGATTAAACAACTGTATTGAGATTTAAACATTATTATTTTCTTTAATTTTACCCACACACAAAAAGTTAATATAAACATGGGACATGAACCAAGAGTAACAAAATATACCAAGGTGAGCTGTGTAAGAAAAGGGAGCTTTTTGGGGTGAATAAGTCTATTTGGGGGTAAGTGATAGAAGTGACTATCAGAAGGCTCTTCTAAAACTCTGAAGCTTGTCACACAGGCCCGTCTAAGGTAGCCTCTGACTTTCTTAAAAAGTTGGCGATTGCTATCCAGTCAACCCCCTGGCTCTTGAGTTCACTGTCTCACATCAGGAAATTGCCGTCAGCACTCACATCTTGTGTCCACACGTTCTTCTCCTTGGAACCATTTTCCTGTTCTCTGTAGAATTCCATGCACGTTTACAGGCTCGGTAAAAGACTCCTTCCTTTCACAGAGTGTTCACATAGATTAAAGTCCTGAGAGACATTCTTTTCCTTAGACCTACATTTACAGAGTTTGGGTATATTTTAGAAGTATGCATGCTCTGTGCCTCCCTGACTAGTTGGTAAAGACCTAAAGGCAAAGTCCAAGCCAGACCTTTCTTCTCTGCCTGGTTTAGAGAAATTTGAAACTCTGACACAAGGAGTATCCTTTATGTAGAGGTAGGTCTTGGGGCCAGGTAGAGATGGGTTTCCCTGGGAAACCCTGGGTGGCCTAGAACTCAATATGTAGGCTAGGCAAGCCTTACTCTTACAGAGATCAGCCTGTCTTTGACTGCAAAGTTCTGGGATTAAAGGCACTTGCCAGGGTGTGGGGTGTGGGGGGGATTTTTTTTTTTAAAAGGCACTTGCCACCATGCCTGGCTCTCACATAATTTTTGGTTCAGTTCTTACTGTGATGCCCAGGTTTAGCACGTTCTATTAATAATCACATAACTCTATAAAGACCAGAAAGACTAAATGCTTGGTGACGAAGGATGTGAGAAAATGACTACTCTGACCACTTCTCAGAGCCGTTAAGGTTGCTTTATAAAATCTGATGTGGTGGGTGTGATTGTTAATTCTGATCGTCAGCTTGTTAGGATCCAGCATCACCTGGGAACTAGGCCTCTTGGCAGACCTTTGAGAAATCATCTGAATTAGGTTAACTGAGATCCACCCAAAATGTGAAGGGTACCGTTCCACAGGCTGGGCTCTGGACTGCACACAAAGGAGAAACCCAGCGAAGCACAAGCACTCTGACCTCCGATGGACCATGACCAGCTGCTTTACGCTCCGGCCACATCCCTGTTGTGATGAACTGCACTTCAGACCAGGCCAAAGCAAACCCCACCTTTGTTAAGGTTCTTTTCTCAGAAAAAGGTTCTTATCACAGCAACAGAAACATAACCAGTGAAGTAGGGCAATAGGGTCAGTTTCCAGCGATATAAAATATTGTCACCATCTTTATTCTCTCTCTCCAGCAGGTCTGACGGTTTGGGTTTAGTTTGCTCGGTCACTTGGACACTTGGTCACCTACAGTAGTGTTCCCTGTGAATATTCCACAATATCTACATAGCAAATGAGCAAGACTGGAAATACCTCCAGGCCAGGTTTTAATTGGTAGCATGGAAAGATAATCTCATTTGCATAGATTATGAGGTCACACTATCTGCCTGATGAAAAATTCACACCAAGTAGTTGACTTAGAGATTCCATCAAGATTTAACCTCTGTAGTCCAGTTAGTATTTTCTGTGTTGACATAGTTGTCTCAAGAAGACTGAATCCTAGCTCTTAGCATGTGGCCGAGTCAAACATAGTAGGGTGCATATTTTTAGGGCTACTTTTGGGCAAGGATCTAGCAGATGTTTTCTAGGGTCCCTGTCCAACACGAATCACCTATTCAGTAGCCTGAAGGGTGATAAGCTTGTAAGTGTAGAATGAATCTTGTAGTTGATCAACTCACCGATAGCTGCTGATTTTCTGTATTGTTTAAGTATTCAAGAGAATTTAGACCTTAGTTACATTCTGTCTGACATTCCTGTTGGTGGCTTCTATTCCTTCTGCCTATATTTCGGTTATCTTTTTTATTTGACATTACAGATTTAGCTGAATATTCTCTGTTGGCCTGTGTTGAAGTCACTTCATTTGTTCACAGAAATGAAGTCACTATCAGATGAAAGCATTTAGTGCATTATTTAATAATTTGGAACGACAAATCCTAGAAAGCATTTTTATAAAAATTTTTGAACTGCATAGTTTTCTACTTTTATCATAAAATCTCTCACAGGAATTATACTGCAACAATATGATTTCTTTCCTTATTTAATTCATTTACTTTGAGATGTGGTCTCACTGTGTCAGCCAAGCTGTCCTGGAACTCCAGATCCCCCTGAGTCCGGGGATTACAGGAAGGGTACTACCAAAACAGCTAAGTCTTGCCTTTTTTTTTTTTTTGGTTCTTTTTTCGGAGCTGGGGACCGAACCCAGGGCCTTGCGTTTCCTAGGTAAGCGCTCTACCACTGAGCTAAATCCCCAGCCCCTAAGTCTTGCCTTTTAACTTTACCAAATTGGGAGTTAGGTTGGGAAGACTAACACAGGGGTCGCCAGCATTCAGATGATAGCACAAAGGCCCTGGAGTACCAAGGACAGTGGAACAAAGCACGCGTCAGCATATCACAAGGAAGCACACAGCAAAGAGCCTCTAGGAACACAGTTTGACTGTGAATGGACCCAAGACAGTGAGTAAAAATGTAGCAAGTCCCATAACAGGCCAAGCATACCCAGCAAAGGACAAAAGCCAGCCTTGCTGGAAATGGAAAAACCTAGATGGAATAAATTGTAACTTGAGATAAGTGATATGCTGTCATTCTATAAGTTTAAGGCCACTAACACCAACACACTTTAATGAAAGAACAAGAAAAATGATGTTTATGTGCTGGTGGTATGTTCCTGTAATCCCAGATCACTGAATGTAGAAGCAGTGGAGGGTCAGGAGTTAGGCAGACCTGGTAATCCAAGGCAGCCCATGCTGTATAGGACCTTGTTTCAAGTAAACAGGCAAAGCCCAAGCAACCTGATGAGTGATACCAGAAGACAAGAGGTGGCCTCTGCTCAGTATTGGAACCAGGCTAGTGACTTTTCACGCCTATATCACCATACCTCTCCAATCATTTGAAGACACAGCACTAACCCCACCTTCAGTATTTTTTTTTTCTTTTTTTCGGAGCTAGGGCCCGACCCCAGGGCCTTGGGCTTGCTAGGCAAGCGCTCTACCACTGAGCTAAATCCCCAACCCCCCACCTCCAGTATTAAATATGACTCTGGAGACTGAGCCCATGCCTTCTGCCATTGAGCCACATCCTCCAATTTCTTTTCTTAAAATTTTTGTTTTGAGCCAAAGCTTTGTTAGGTTTCCTATACTGGCCTTGAATTTCTTTTGCATCCCAGTAAATCTTGATCTTGCAGTGCTCCTGTCCAGGCCTGACCTACTGTCACAGCCAGCTCAGTTAGCCCTTGATTGGCATGTGCTTAGAGCCTAGGTTCAACTCCAAGCCTCCAATCAAAACATCAACAAAATATAAAAGGCCATAAATTCTTTGCTAATTGGAAATCCTGTTGAACTTATTTTGTTATAGGAAGAGAGTAAGGAGGGAAGGAAGGGAGGAAGGAAGGAAGGAAGGAAGGAAGGAAGGAAGGAAAGGAAGGAAGGAAGGACCCTTCTAAAGTGAATGAAGAATGCGTGTATGGGAATGGAGGTAGATTGGTTACCATAGGTGACTGCTGCCTAATTTGAAAAGGAATCTACTGGTTTATGTAAATGAGAAGCCTAGGATTTATACTTCAGAAATGGCCCTTCCCAGATGCTATAATGTGTCGCCAGTGATTTGGTCTCTCCTTTTTCATCTATTGACTTATTTTCGTGGGCTTTATTTTTCTGTCAGGTTCCCTTTCAAATGATCGCAACAATGGTCCAAGTATATCAAGACCAAAAATTGCCCCATAATTCTACTCAGGTATCAGTCTATCTCTCTCAAAAATAATACCTATGTGACTGGTCTTAGTTATTGCATGAGCAGTCACCTAGTCACCAAAGCTGAGGAGGGGCTGACCGGCAAGTCTAGTCTTGTGCCTGTTGTTAGGGTAGCAGGGTTGTCATCTTATGATGCTAGTCCCCATTGAATCACATGGGATGAAGAGAATAGGCTCTTGAAGAAGGGAAAAGCTAACCTCAACAAGAAGGCTTTGAGTTCCTGGTAGTATGGGGGTAGTTGGAAAATGGAAGAAGGGAGGATCTTATTAATACAACAGAGAGGACTTGGGAAAGATTCTAGACCACTAAGGACTAAGTCAAAGCTTTAAGGAAGGCCAACGTCTAGTTTTGTAATTTGCCTGGACAGTGCAGACAGGAGGTTCTCTGGGAAGATCATAGGTCAGAGTAGTTGTGAAGTTATTGATTGTTTAGCTCTGTGGCCAGAATGCCTATGCCTGACTCTAAGAGACAAACGTCTGGCTAGACTCAGGTAAGATGTGGTACAGGGACCTGAACTCATGTAATTTGCAAGGCAGTGCACACTCTTAACACTGAGGCATTCCTCCAGCCCAAGGCATTTTACACTTTGTCTTGTTATGTATCCCAAGACTGACCTAGAACTTGCAACCTTCCTGTCTTGGCCATACACCATGCCTGACTTATATTTATTAATATAGTATTTGTTTTCTGATTTTGACCAAATATAAAGAATAAGAAGAGCCCAAGATTGGATCTTGGGGGAAACAAAAAGGAGCCAGAAGACAAAGAGAAACCAGCAGAAGAAGGAGTGGTCGGAAACACAGGAGAAGACAGGTTACTCCCCAGAAGCTTTGAGTCAAGTCCATTTCCGTCAGAAAGACTTGAAATGGAAGAAATCTGGATAACCAAATGCTATAGATTCTGTACTTTCTTAATGAAGACTGTGTTACACTGCGCTTGGTGGCCATAGTTTATAATTCCAGTACCCCAGAGGTGCAGACAGAAGGTTCAGGAGTTCAAGACCAGCCTGGGTTGCATAGTGAGACTCTTGTTTTAGGAAAAAAAGAAAAAAATGTTAATATATGTTCCACCTTAATGAGCAACATTATCTACAAGGGAACCATGTCTTCCTGTTTCTCAAGTACCCACTGGTCATAAAGTAGAAACTGATGCCCCAGTCAGAGGTATCCACATGGGAGCAAGCTTTTACTCTCTTTATCATTGTCTTTGAAGGGCATTCTCCTTCTCCCCCATGCTAGAAACCATTGGATTATGTAAATGATGATGTATTCTGGCTAGCCCATATAAAAGACAGAATCCTGTCATCTTATTTATAAGCTGTAAACCTAGATTGGTCAGGTTCTGATCTATTCTAGCTTACATACTCTAACAGCCATATGTCCCTTGTTTGAGTATCACCCAGGCTGTTTTTGTTCTATCAGCTTGTCCCCAGAGTGCATTTCTCCTGGTCATGTACTCATGATCCATCTGGCCTCATGGCAGCCTTCTCCTCCCTCAGTCTCCTTTCTACTTTTCCTCTGTGGTCTCTCTTGAGATCCCTCACTCCATTCTCAGGACCCACCTTTCTGTCTCCATCACTCAATCACAGGATCTAGCCTCTTATTAACCAATAGCTTTACATTGGGGAGCAAGGTTTACATAACAAAGGCTTATATACATGAGAACTAACTCATCTGGGGGCAACCAGATCTTAGGGTTCAGAATTTAGCAATTGTATATATAGCACCAGACCATCCCTCAACAAGATTGCTTTCCTAAAGCTAGCTCCCAAGTCCATTCCTGTAGTTGGCTACTGACTCATTCCTGAGACAAAACACTAAGGTCCAACAATCACAATTCACTATTTGGCTAACATGTCCAATCAGGTCTTACCAACACACCTTTTTAGCACAGATTTTTTTTTCCATCCTTAAAAAAATCCACTCCTGCAAAAAACACCTGCTTACTGCTTGCTTGCTTGTTTGCCTGCCTGCCTGCCTGCCTGCCTGCCTGCCTGCTTGCTTGCTATTTCTGCTTGCTGTCTGCCTTTGCAGTTCACCCTGACCGCTGTTTGCCCTGCTGGGGTAACTAATCTCCCTAATGCTGAGAATTTGGTTGTCTGGGTATGTCTGAGGGTGCCAACCTTACAATCTTGTTTTCTTTTCCTATTGCTGTGATAAAAATACCCTGTCAGGAACAACTTATGAGAGAACGGGTTTACAATGCACCACAGTTCAAGAACACATGGTATTACAGTGGGAAGCTAAGGCAATAGGAACTTGAAACAGGGGGTTTTATCACAGCCATGATCAGGAAACAACAGTGAATGCAAGCTTCTGCTCAGAGTCCTTCATTTATAGGCTACAAGCCTTGTTAGGGGATGGCGCCACCAACAGTGGGCTAGTCTTTCCCCATCAGTTAACAACTTAAAATGATCCCAACAATCCCACACTCAGGTCCAGAGGCCCATGTCCCAGATAATTCTTAAGTCAAGTTGACAATGCCAGCCACCACACACAATTCTTGCTCATCTTAACCGAGACATGCATGCCTTAAATTGTCTGCTATAGCTGGCACTACCCTTTGGGGGAGGTAAAGTGTATAGATAACTCAGCCTTTGATATTTTTACTCCCTTGTCCTTTCTCTTCTCCCATCCCTAACACTCCCCCCTCCACATTCCTCCTATCCTCCTCTCACATCTTCTCTCTTGATTATCCACCTGTTTTGTCTGACTTGAATAATAATTTCAGCCTTGTTTGACATTACATCAATACAAAGTTAGAGTAAACATCGACATGGTGCTTTAAGGATTTTGAATGTTAAGAGTGGTATTTATAGTCTCATTCCAGATGAAGAAGAGTAAGGAGATGTGCCATTTTATCTACGATCCTCTAGTGTTATAACCTATAACAAGATATCGTGACCTCAAGGCTTATTCAAATGTTTGTTGTAGGAAATTGTCTTAGCTCACTAAAGTTATAGATTTTGTTTGCCATAGAAAATTGAATTTGCTCACCAGCCATGTGATAATTAACCTCTGACTTTGCCCTCATGGATCCTTCTTTAAACTTGACCTTATCCATAAATTCTCTAGGTGGGAGACTATCTTGCATTCTCAGTCCAGAGTTTTCTTTTTGTTGGTAGTATAATTAATATCCAAGATGGAGACCCCATCTAGTTTTCTTCCCAACAAAAGGGCTACATTCTGATTCCCATGTAAGCCCTGAACCCTTCTGTCTCTTTTATGGGGGGGGGGTGGAATTTATGCTGGCATTCATGCTCACCCGTTGAGCCCCTTTCCTACAAAACTTAAGTGACCCTGAGTCTGGGGAGGAATGGGGACAATAAAAGAAGAGAGTGCTGCTGAATTCTAGTGTAAGTTGCACACTCACGCAGGGACAGAGCAGTTGGCAGCAAATGATGAGAAGTGAATAACTGCCCGATCTTAACACAGGAAGTTACCGACGTTTCGGAAAATAAACGTGCTTCTCCAGCAGCTTCATGGGCTTTCTAGCCTTATAAAGCCATTTAGTCCTGTGAGTCTTGTACTTTCACACAGCTCCATTTTCCATTATTTGTAACTGTTCGTTTGGAGGCTGAATGTCCTACGCCTCTTTGATCATGCTCCTTGTTTTGATTAGATTGTTTGGTCTTAAAGGCCACCTTCTAGAAGTCTCCCCCAGACATTTCTTTTCCTATATTCTCAAACTTCATTCAGTGTCTTGTGGGAGCTTTCTGCTTCTTTTAATAGAACATGTGTCTCTACATAAGTTGCTACAGTGTGATTAAAATATACAAAAGGGGGTTCTGCTTTTGTTTAAGAGATGCGGAGTTCCTTTGGGTGTAAGAAAGATGACTTTACCTGCCTCCCTGCCTCCCTCCTCCCTCCCTCCTCCCTCCCTCCCCCCCCTCCCTCCCTCCCTCCCTCCCTCCTTTCCTTTCCTTCCTTTCTTCTTTCCTCCCTTTCTTTTAACAGGATGTTGCTAAGCTTTCTAGGCTGATCTCAAACTTAGCATCTTTAACCCTCATGAAGAGCTTGGAGTTACAAATGTGGATGACATTTGGCTTCATGTTCGGTTGTCACTTTAGGGATTGGTGTTCTCTCCATGAATGTTAACTGAAGGTAAAGTGAGTGAACAGGAAGGTGTGGACCAGCTCCACTGTATATCTTTATCCTGATCTGAGTTTTAATAATTCCCCTTTACTAAACTGTCCCAGTGTGGATGGTAAATTCTATCGCCATATGTAAAAGGACCCATGGGGGACATGAATTACTCTTACTTTCATCTAAGAAGATAGTTTTGTTCAACACATTCTATTGGTGGGGGACAGAAGTAATGATTGATTTTAAATGACAGCAGCAACGTTAACTATGATGACTCCTTAGCTATAAAATGAAGCTAATGAACACTGGTTCCTTCTTTAACAGGGTCTCCCATAGCCCAAAGTGGCCTCAAACACCCCATGTAGACAAAGATGACTGATCCTTATCTCCCTGCCTCCACTTCCCAAGTGCTATGATCATAGGGATGTGCTAGCATGTCTAGCCTTCCTTCCCTGGTCCCTGTAGAGTGTGTTCTAGGTCACTAGGACTGTGATAATGAAATGTCACAGGGTGAACCACTCAACAACAGAAATTACCTTTCATGGTTCCGAATCCTCGAAACTCAACTTCTGTTGCTCTTCTTGTCTGGGATAGCTACCTTCCTGCCATGTTGTCATGTGGCATTTTCCCTGAATGTTCGTATCCCTGGTGCCACTTCTTGTAAGGAACCCAGGGATGCTAACCTCGCTATGACCCCATTTAACCCTAAGGAACACTGCTCTCTCATTAAAAGCCTCAGCAGCCAGCTCCATGGTGTTTATTTGTAATTTCCTATGGATGAGGCTGAGGCAGGAGGATCATGACTTTGAACTCAAGTTCAGCTACATACAGAGCATCTACAGCTACATACAGATCAATGTGAGCTAAAAGTGAGACCTTGTCTCCAAATAGAAGTCCCTCTGAGTTTAGGGATTTCACATGAATTTAAGGAGGACATACTTTAGTCTGTAATACATCTATGTGTAAATACATATATTAATTTATATATCTACATCCATCAACACATATACATGTCATCGTTAAAAATACATGGTGATTATCTTTCTATTTTTGGACAGAATAATATATAAATGGGCAGTCCGACATGTTTAATTGAATTTTTTACTAGCAGATTATTTTAACTTTAAAAGGACGTTATTATTCTATAACAAAATTTACTCACTCTAATACCTAAAACTTCTAGACATTGCCTTAAGAGGTTCTTTTGGGGGGGTTGGGGATTTAGCTCAGCGGTAGAGCGCTTGACTAGCGAGCGCAAGGCCCTGGGTTCGGTCCCCAGCTCTGAAAAAAAGAAAAAAGAGAGAGAGAAAAAAAAAAAAGAGGTTCTTTTGGGGACCATGCTTTAAAGGCCTCCTCAAGCCCTATTTCCTATGAGTGAACTCTCTTTAGAGACAAAAACAATTGGGGGTCACTAGAACCCCGGGAATCTAGGACCAAAATGTCTTTAAGCATGGCTGCAGAGCCTTTTTAGGCCTCCTGTGGATGCCCATTCTCCTGAGTATCACCCAGGCCCAAGTAGTGGTTAAGGGCAGTTGTTCCCTAAGAAGAGGGATACTAACTGTCTCCTACCTACCATGTTGTGCTTCAGAACTGGGGGATTCTAGACCTTTCTGAGGAAATCTAATTGGCAACGTAGATAGATACAAATAGAACGTCCTGTAATTACCAGATTATTGACTTGACTCTTTACCATCGGAATATCACAGTGATGCTGAATGTTATGATTTGTTCTTTAGCTCCAGGTTCTGCAAATGTTTATATTCAGCGTTTATAATTTACCAGTCAGAATGCCTAGTGTCCTTTGTCATTTGGCCCACACAACACCCCACTAATTGGTCCTATTTCTAATGCAATTTTATAACAATGAATCAGTGGACCAAGCATGTTCAGCTCCTCAGAAGCATAGTTGACTTGGAGTGGAATTACAGCCACAGGCACTGAGCCCTTAGCCTCCACCCACTGCTCCAGGACTACTTAATAGTGATTGGAACACTCATTTGGAAAGGAATAAAGACCTTGGTACATTAACCACAAGTGGAGAAGTTGTCTGGAGATAACTCTCATTGGCAATCTGCAACAGACTGTTAGATCCTAAAAGTTGCCCTTTCTAGTGAGACTAAAACTATACTGTCATGTGTCGTGGAACTCCATGATGGGAGGGGGCAGCTCGCTCAGATGGACCTTTCCCCAGGTAGTGCCACATTAGTGGAGGAAATCACCCAGCACCTGTAGCACACCTGCTCCTGTTTTCCTCATGATAGCCATGCCCAGATGGGTTTTGCTGATCAAAACATGCCACACATTTAGCATAGAAGCAGATGAGTATCATCTTATATGATTTGCCTTTTTAAAAGGTGTAATTTCATTCTTCTCTATTTGTAACAGGTACATGCTTGCATTCCTGGCACTCAGGAGGCTGAGGCAGAACAGTGAATTTGAGGACAGCCTGGGCTACAGTGAGATTCCCACTGTAAAAAATACAGTGAGATTCCCACTGTAAAAAATACAGTGAGATTCCCACTGTAAAAAAATACATGGGAAGTTCTCTTTAAAAAAAAAGATGTGTGTGTGTGTGTGTGTGTGTGTGTGTGTGTGTGTGTGTGTGTGTATATTCACGCATGCCCTGCCCCACATATATGTTGTGGTTTGCCCTGAAGCTATCTGTATTTTGATGCTAATTCTACTGCCCCAAGGACGGCTGCCTAGTCAAGTACTCAGGACTCAGGTGACTTCACCAGAACCACCTCTCCATTGAATTTGTAAAGTACAGGTGAGGGGCAGATACAGGATAGAAGGAGGCTGTCATTGGAGGAGAAGGAAGGATGGGCGGGAGAGAAGTTTGAAGGAAGAGGAGGAGACTAGAACAGAGACAGGAGATGGAGAGAGGGGAGAAGCCATGACAGGTGATGTTAAGATTCTGCTCTGTGTATTTACAGGTTGTTATCAATGTTCCTAAGGGATGGATGGTACCGGGCTTTGTATGTTTAAGTGGGCAATTATATCTAATGAATTATATCAAAGATTATTGTGTTGTGTGTTTTTTATGTGATGGTTTGAGTATAGGAAAGTGTGTGGCAGCAAGAGACCCTGGGCCGCCGAGGAGTTGGGATGTGTTTCCACCAAGATATCTAGCAGATATCTTGGGGCACCAAGGTGTAGACCCAGCAGGGTAAAAGACAACCATACTCTTTTTTATTTTTATATTTTTACAACACATATATGACCATGCACATGGTGCCGGTACTACTAGGTTGGGAAAATCATATGTCTGAATGTCTGCTGTCATCTTGGATATGGAACAGCACTACACTGGATGCTCCATTATCCTTTAGGTCCGTCCTGGTTGCAGGGAAGTGTCTGTCCTGGCACGTCCACAGAAGAGCCATGCCTCCATCTTTCCCTTTAGAGTTGAAAGGATACAGATATTATTTTGCAAATTCCTCTTTTCCCTCATTTAATTTCTGTGAAGTCTCTGACATGTCTGAATTTTTCCACTAATACGTTTCATGCTTGAGGACAAGATGTTTTAAGTTCTGCGATCCTCTTTGCCTAAAACAAGTTTCTAAATGATGTCACATGTTGGAAGCTAGAGCTGAGATTTGAAACGTGGCAGTTAAACTTTGGATGCAGTCTGGGTTTCTACTGTTCCTTGGAATTGCTTCTGCATGACTTCTTGATGGGTGGAGGACCTTTTCTCTTTTTGATAGTTCCTAGGGACTAAAAATTGGAGGTCCGAGAAACACAGAGGATGACCTGATACATTTGGAAAATATGTGATTTTTATTGCTACATATTTATTCCTATATATTTTAGATTCATGGGTCTGTATCTACATGTGTGCCATGGGTGCTGTAGGTGTATATTGAGAAGACTTTTTCTACGTATACAAAATGCATAGTTTAAAAGATATGCTGATGGCATCATGGCTGTTTCCTTCCAATGCCTTGAATTTATGGGCCTCTTGCCTCAGTCTTCCAAGCACCTGGGACTACAGGCATATATCACCGCACCCAACTGAGGAGGAGCTGGTTTGTTGTAAGTGTAGCTACAAAACAACATAAAGAAACTTGAAATTAAGGCTGGAGAGATGGCTCAGTGGTTAAGGGCACTGACTGCTCTTCCGAAGGTACTGAGTTCAAATCCCAGCAACCACATGCGGCTCACAGCCATCTGTAATTGGATCTGATGCCCTCTTCTGGTGTGTCTGAAGACATCTACAGTGCACTTATATATAATAAATAAATACATCTTAAAAATTTTTGAAATTATCAACAGGTATTAGTGATCCTGAAAACTGAGCCGAGGGGCCATCTAGACAGGTCTCATTAAGTAGCTCAGGCTCTCCTTGAACTTGACATGGGCTCCTGAAGGCTGGGGTTATAGATATAGAATGTCTTATTCAAACTGTGTAACAAAAGTATCATGTGCTCAGGTGGTCCTGCGGCCTAATACTGTGGGCCCAGTATAGTGCAGTGCGCCTGGTACGGGACCATGTGCCTATCTTGGTATCACCTGCTGTGTGGTGTGGGGCAGTACTTGGTTTTGAAGCAGGAGCAGGTACCAAGTGTATGAGCCTCACAGTAGCCAAAATTACTTGTTCTTTGCATTTTATCTCAGCTGTGCACAACTCTGAGGCCAGCCCCAGCTCTACTTCTGGAGTCCTTCTGGTCCAAAGTTCAGGCTTACGGAACATCCTCCCAAGGGGTATGCTGTCCTCAGAACAGGAGATGTGGTGATGCCACATTTCAGTTAAAACACACCCATAGTCAGACCTCGAAAACTCGGGGGACAGTTCTTTCACCGGCAGGTAGTAACATGGTATATTACCATGAAGGGTCTACGCAGTTCACAGAAGAGGGAACTCCGTGTGTGTGTGTGTGTGTGTGTGTGTGTGTGTGTGTGTGTGTGTGTGTAGCTTAGAGAAGCTACCCAGGTCTGGTGTGTGAAGGAGGCCACCTGACCCCTGCATTTCCCCATCTGTCCTTTTTGGTGTCTGCTTCGATCGCCGCCATCCTTCAGTGGCTTTAACAAGTGTCCTTGAAAGTCAAGTGACCTCTGTGTCAAAAAAGTCAGCATTCAACAAAATCACCGAGCATGTGCCCTTGGGTAAAAACTTGAATCAAAAAGTAAATTTATTTCCCAATGCTAAAACTAACTAACTAAAACTAAGTCGCCTGATAGTACTTTATTAAACGTCTAAACCGACCCTTTTATTTTTCCATACCAGTTGAAGATGTGTCTGCAGAGAGCCATATATGATTTCTAAGGGCGCTCCTGAGAACAAGGACTTCTGTAAGCATCAGAGGGGGATCCACGAGCAAAGCGCTGACAGGAACCACCTGAACTACTAATAGTCAGGCTCCCAGTAAGCGCTCTGTGCCTCAAGCCAGGGCTGCCAACCCTCTCAGAACAACTCTCACTTTCTCTCTTCTGGGTCTGCTCCATGTCCTAACTCCAGAAATGTATTGTGCTCCATCATCAAGGATTTTCCTGTCAGTGGGGCCTTCTAATCTCATTAATTAAATACCAACTTTCACTTTAAACCCAAGCAGAACTTTTCCTTAAACTTTAGTACCTTCTCCATTGCTTGGTCTAATACCTTTCCCCTCCCTAGCTGATAGGCAGTCAGTGTCAGTTTTAGCTGAAATAAACAAAAACTTTATTCATTAAAGTTTTCAGGACAGTATTTGTACTCACTCATTCTTCATTCATTCATTCATTCATTCATTCATTCATTCATTCATTCATAAGTAGTCACTGGATGTTGCCTAATTGCAGCATACAGCTGATATGAAGAAGCATCATCAATGTAGCAGTGGATTCAGAATTAATGCCCACGGGAGCCTGATTACCCTTGTGTAAGTCTCACAACGTAGAGGCTCTGAACTTTAGGGGCTCCGTCCTTGGATCAATGCCTGGTTCACATGTCCTTAAACATTTCATGTGGGCTAGGGATGTACTTACTACAGGGACAGTGTTCTTACTTAGCATGCAGGCGCCACACACACACACACACACACACACACACACACACACACACACACACACACACACACACACACACACACACACACACACACACACACACACACAGAGGCCTATAGAACTCACTATGAATTGCAGGCTGGCTGCAAACTCATGAAAATCTTTTTGTTTTACCTTCCAGGTGCTGGGATCACAGGTGTGAGCCACCAGACCCAGATCCCTGCTCTTGGCTTCTTCTTTTTCAATCTCTCTCCCCTCCCCCCCCCTCCCCCTCCCCTCCCCCCCCCCTCCCTCCCTCCCTCCCCTCCCTCTGTGGGATCAAACAGACTGGGCAATTACCCATTACCCATCAGTCTTTTTTTTTTTCCTGAGTTGCGATCATAGGTTTTTACTCTCTCGTAGCACAAGACGACCCTAGTAAAAGTAAAATAGCATTTTCTGACTGAGTCTGTGTTGGTACATGGGAACAATGCAGATTTTGTGAATCCTGAGCTTGTAAAAAAAATTGTGCCCCCCTTCAAGAAAAATAACATTAGCAGAAAAGCTTTGAAAAGGAAGCATGGTGTATTTAATTTGGGAACGAAATGGAATGAGTCACTTGATCACTGATTTGTTCCCCCTCAGCTCTCGGGGGCGGGGGGTGGGCAATGACTCAAAAGTGCTTGGGCAGAAATACTTCCTTCCTCTACTTGAAACAATTCCTGACCCCTGACCACTCCAGTACTTACAGGGAACCCTGAAAACTGGGTTAAATTCTCTTCTGGTAAGTCCATTTCTGCTCCCGGAACTCTAAAAACAATGGCCAAATGGCATCGGCTTTAATGTTGTGATCTTTTTAGTTAACTTTCTGGACGTCGTGGGACCTTGTGATTTGGTTTTTGAACTATAGAATTTTTCTTCCAAGTGAAAAGAGTCTGGCTATAGACTTGATCTGACTGTCCTCATTTGGAGAAACCATTTGGCATGATTGTAATCTTCTTTTGGAAATATTTAAACAATATCTCACATAAATAATGAAAATCTGACCTTAAATAAACAATGTTGTCACTAAGGGATTTACTGGTTTATGTGACTCAAACACTGTGCTCAGAACAACATTACTCAGAATCTATCAGTTCACTGTTAAAGCATTTTATAAATGATTAATTTTTATAGAATGATTTAAGTCATATTTCCCCAAGTCCAAACTGTTGAAAATTGGCCCTGTCACCCAGCTGGGGATTCTATTTGATGCACCATCCAAAAAGAAACGGCAGGGGGCCACCTTGTAATGCTGTGGCTTTATTTTTATTATCTTTTTTCACTCATGAAAGGTTCCTTTCTCTCCATTGCTTGGCATCTCTTCACCCATTTTGAGATTTGCATATGTTTATTTGAAGAAAGAAAACATTTTTAGACACTAGCTTTGCTATATTGAGAATGTACGGTGTAATTGCAGCCTTAAAATATTTTTTTTTCTCAGTTTAAGCGAAGGAATTAAAATGTTAACAGTTTCTTCTATTTCCTTCCGCTGCAGTGGGAAACTGTATGTCCTGGTCTGCTTTCCCTGGCAAGTTGCCGCCTTCCTCATTGAGACCATACAATTATCTAGCAGATCACTATAGTACATGCCTGTCAATCATGTTCCTTTACTCAAAGATCAGAATGATTACAAGGATGTGCTTAGAGACGTGAACGCCGCGCCTGTTCCACCTTGCCGTCCCTCTCCAGGCAAACGTGCCTACGTTCTGAAATAGTGACTTAATGTAAACAGAGAAAATGCTGCAGGGTCCACCTGCAGGGCCGTCGCGGATGAATGGGGTTGAGCATCTCCTATGGGCTAATTGAAGCTGCCTAATTACTCTATGGGTCCGTCTTGTGACTTTTAAGAAAAACCACACTTCCAAGAAGGCTCTCAAGGGGCCAACTGGGCCTAAATTCAAAGTGTGGCCAGTTCTGACTGGGGAATCCACATGATACTTTGGTTTCTTGAGAAACCACAGACTTAACTATGCTGGGCCTCAAGCCAGGCACGGTAAAGATCCCCTGGGAATTCCTATTTTGTCATCTCTCTAGGGTCAATGAGCTATACCCCACAGTCAGCCAATCAGAACAGAGTGGTACCTACTTGATTTACATAACAGGACCTAACAGGAGCCTAGCTGGAAAATTTCTCTTTGCAAATTGGTCTTTGCTCCTCAGAGCACTTCTGTCTGTAGGGAGACACCCAATCTGCAAATATTTTTGTACATTTGAAATGGAGGACATGGTCTCACTCTGTACCCCAGACTAGCTAGGAATATGTAGTCCAGGCTGGCCTTGGCAATCTCCTCTCCTCAGGCTCTTGAGACCTGGGATATCTGGGTGGCTCTGGTTTCGGGGGACTCTTGTGATTTTGGGTGTCCACTTACTTATTTTCTGCCTGTCTTCACAGGGACTTTATATCACATCCAGCCATCATACACTCACGCTCCAAGAACATTTTAAAAACCGTGCTTTGAAAAACAATGCTTGTTATCCTTTAGGAAAGAGATGAAAGTTTTAGAAGCATAAATTATTACTTAATATCAGGGTTTCGTTTTTTTGACAGATTCTTGCTATGTAGTCCTGGTTGGCCCGGAACTGGCTAAGTGAACCAAGCTGGCTTTGAACCCACGGTGCTCTGTCTCGATCACCAGATCTCTGTGATGACAGACACGAGTTATCATCATACCTGGCTCATTTCCAGCTTTCAGAACTCTTAATTACTTTTTTAAGGAGTTGAATAAACATTAAGAAATCTCTTTTTAAAATTAAAAAAAATTATTCTCACATATATTTCATTTGGAGTGAAGTTTCCCCTCCCTCCTCTCTTCCCACCCCCCATCAACCTTTCACACATCCCCACAGCCTCAGTCCACTCCTCCTTTGTTTCTCTCCAGAAAAGGGCAGGCCCCCCAAGGACGTTAACCAAGTATGGCTTATCAAGTTGCAATAAGACTAGGCACCTCCCCTCATAATATGGCTGGAGGGAAGGCAAAAGAGTCAGAGACAGCTCCTGTTCCCACAAGGAGACCACGTTTCACAACCATAACATATATGCAGTGGCCCTAGGTCAGACCCCTGTAGGCTCCCGATTGTCAGTTCAGTCTCTGTGAGCCCCTGTGAGCCCTGGGAGCTTTCTTGTGGTGTCCTTAATGCCTCAGGCCCCTACAATCCTAAGGAACTTAACTCTTGTAAGTAAATTCTACATAAATAAGCGCTGATATTTTATTGTGTATCGATGAACGTTTTATGTCAAATATATAGAATCCATACATGTATCTGTATGTATTTTGGAAAAGACGTATTCATTTTTATTGTATGTGTACATGTGAGTATTTGCATGTATATATGCGCATTGCGTACGTGCTCAGTGTCCACAGAGGCCAGAAAGGGTGTTGGATCCTCTAGAACTGGAGTTACAAGTTGGGGACATGCCTGATATGGGTGGTGGGAACTTGGTCCTCTGCAAGAGCAGCAAGTGCTCCTAACCACCGAGCCATCTCTCAAGGCCCTGTATTTCCTTCCTTCCTTCCTTCCTTCCTTCCTTCCTTCCTTCCTTCCTTCCTTCCTTCCTTTCTCTTTCTGAGACAAGATCTTACTAGGTAGGCTAGACTGGCTTTTCCCTCAAGATCCTTCTGCCTCAGTCTCCTGAGTATTGGGATTACAGGCATGCTAGGTACATTTCTTCACTGTGCCCATAATTCCCACCTTAGATTTGTTCAGAAGTTTTCTGGGGCTTTTACATCATGGCAAACACAGCTTTTCTCTCAGAGAAGTCCCCAGGGCTGGGAGAAGACTGCAGCAAAACCTCACACCTGTTGGTACTGTCAGATAAGCAACCATGTTGCTGGCCAGTGAATGAAGCCAAGCAGCCTAGGGAACATGAAATTTTAGTTCTGTGGGGAAAGCAATAGATCTATGAATCTGAATTCATAGACATTGGTTTAGAATGTATAGAAGGAGGTAAGAGCCCGGGCTGACTTAAAACTAGCTGATTGATTCAATGGCAAATATTATTTATATTTTATTTTTTATTATTTATATGTTATATATAAATGTTCTATATTTTTAGTATTTTTAAATTTTTAAAATTTATCTTTATGTGTGTTTGTATGTATGTGTTGTTTGTGTGTGTGTACCTATGCACAACTTTGTTCTTTTTTAGAGAAAGTTCTCTCTGCAAAGCTCTGCCTGGCCCGGAACTCACTCTAGACTGGAGACCAGAAAAGCTCTGTCTCCTCAGAGCTAGCACTAAAGGTGTGCACCACCACAGCCAGCCTAACAGCACAGATCTCGAGAGTTGGTGCTCCCCTTCCACCTTGTGGTCCTGGGGCTTGAACCCAGGTTGTCAGACTTGGCACAGGCTGTCTTAACCAGTTAAGCCATCCCACTGGCCCTCTTTATATTATTCTATCAGGGTTGACAGACAGTCCTACAGTTTTGAATCTCCTCTGTGGACACCAAGCACATACCCAGTGTGTACATTCTTCCTCAGTTATGTATCAGTCTTACTGTCGCCGTGGCAGCCCATCTTATTGGAGGAAAGCTTTGCCTTTGTGTCACTGTTGTGGGAGATCATCACAGTGGAGCAGAGCTGTTTATACCATGGTAACGTGAAGCAGAGGAGGGCATAGGGAAGGCTGGGGGAAGGTCGGGGGAGGGTCAGGGCATGGCCCTCCACCTCCTTCCTTCATCAAGACCCCACCTCTTACTCAGCCTCCAGTAAAACTGTCCTACTATGATCCATCAAGGGATGGACCTGTTCACTGTGTCATTGCCCTTGTGAGAGAGTTGTCTCTGGAAATGCCCTTGTAGACACACCTGGAGGTGTTGTTCTTCACATCCGCCCCAGGGACTTCTTAACCGGTCAACTTCACAGTGGATATTAACTACCACAAACTGTAACTACTTAAGTCCACTAGAATCAGGAAGTGACTGTGTTTCCAAGCTGTGAATCTTCAGTTCTTTCTTGTCTGCAGATTAGACCTCACTGCTGGCTTTCCTGCCCCTTCCCTGTTAGAGGAACAGTGAAGAGCTTTGGGGTTTTTATCAATAGCTAGTGTTTATTGGGCATTTATATCAAGCCAGACTCTGAGATGTGATTTTACACATTTTTGTTGCTTAATTCTCACAATGATCCTATTATGGGACTACTCCCACTTCCTGGTCGAGAGATTGCTTATAATCAGAATAAAACAAGAACTAAAAAAAAAAAAACTTTCACAAAGTTAAAGCAGCTGAAAATGGAATAATGGAATGCATGAAATCAGCCAAGGTACAGGGGCTCTTATTACTAACCTGTTTGTAGCTATGGTACCTATGATGGTTTGAGTAAGAATGGACCCCATAGACTCATATATCTGACCAGGGAGTAGCACTACTTGAAGGGTTAGAGGCTTAGGAAGTGTGGCCTTATTGGAGTGGGTGGCCTTGTTGGAAGAACTGTATCAGTGTGGTCGGGCTTGGAGGTTTCAAAAGCCCATGACAGGCCTAGGGCTCCTTCTGCCTACAAGTGAGAATGTAACTGTTACTGCTCCAACACTATGCCTGCCTGCCTGCTACCCTGTTCACTGCCATGATGACACTGGGCTTAACCTCTGAAACTGTAAGCCAGCCCGCAATTAAATGTTTTCTTTCATAAGAGTTGCCTTGGTCGTGTGCCCCTTCATAGCAATAGAGCAGGAAGAAGGCATTACCATAGAATACAGAAGTGTTTTTCTCAGACTATAGTAACATAGGATAGGAGCACTTGGATTTCCCTGTTAGGAGTTTTGCTGCATGAGCAGATACATACAGCTGGCCTTCCATGTTTTTGACACATTCAGCAACAGCATAGCAAACATTCATCAACATTATCCCTTAAGTGACATAACAGATGGTATTTACATTGCAGGAGGCATTGAATGATGCCCAGCTGGTGATACTGTAACAAATATTGTCCTTTGAAGACACTTGAGACCATGTAATCAAGTTACAAAAAAAATCACAATAAATAACCCCCTCCAAACAAACAAAACCCAAAACCTAAGGCTCACTTTCCTAGCTATGCCTTGGGATCTGCAGAGTAGACACACCTAAAAGTATACGGAGGATTTGTCTATGTAAGTACTATGGCAGTTTGTGTGAAGGACTTGAGTATCCAAGGATTTGAGTGTATGCAACTGCCTACAGATGTCAAAGATTCATTCACTTTTTAGTTGAGACTTTAAGAAATCTTTCTATCAAAGAAAATGTTAAACAGATACAAAGGTAGATAATAATATTATAGTCATTCACGTATCTATCACACAGCTTTGAATTTTGCCTACAGGGTCAAAATAAGTGCTAACTGTTAAAAAGGGAGATATTTATTCATTGATATTTATAAAGTAAACAGCTGTTAACTCTGTAACAAAAACATTGGAGTATGGGTCTTCAGGGTCCTGCTCTGTGGCCGAAGCTGGTCCTAAATTCCTGTCTCGGCCTTTACAGCTCTGTTCAGTTTAAAAACACATTAGATAATGAGTGTACCAGCTCTACTTTGTAAATACTTCTCTTTAAGAGATGTAAACTGGGCGGTGGTGGCACATGCCTTTAATCCCAGCACTCAGGGGGGTAGAATCAATGTCTGAGTTGGAGGCCAGGAGCCTGGTCTATAGAGTGAGATCCCAGGGCAACACAGAGAAACCCTGTCTTGAAAAACAGCACAGAACAGAACAAAACAAAACAAAAAGATACATGCATTGTGTGTTTCAAAAAGCAGGCAACTCAGGAAAGACACTGGAGAGAGTGTGGGTGAATGCTCTAGGCCAGTTGGAGCACCTGGAGAAAACATGTGGGACTAGAGCTGTGAATGTTGTCTTGCTGTCTTGAAGATGCTATTTTGGGACCTCTGGGATCAGTCAGCCTGGATCTACTGGTCTGTGATCCTTCTCTTTAAAAACCTTATTTTTTTAAAGAAAAGGGTTTTATCTATATCAATATTGAGCAGAAAAAGGAGTTCCCATTTATTGCCCCACCCCCAATCCCATTCTGAGACACACATATACACACAACCTCCCCAACTAGCAACATCCGGGGCCAGAGGGGTTCTTTTGCTACAGTTGTTGATTTCATATAGACACATTGTTATCTTCTGAAGTTCTTCTTGTGTTCATTAGGGCTTGGGCTCCTTTTTATTTTCAAATGTGCTAGGTACCAAACCCAAAGCCGGATGTGGTTGGGCAAACTCTCATTGAGCTGTATCCAATTCTTAGGGTTTGGAAAACCTATTCCATTCAGGACAGTTTTATTGCCATAATCAAGTGGGGTTGTCTTCATTTGCAGCTTAGTCTTTGATAAAAGTGTCCTTGCTTTCTTGGAATACAGATTTCTAACCATCAACTGGCCAGGGTAACTGAGAGCCATCACTTTGAACCTAGTCAGCAGTGACTGTTTGCTTTGAAATTGTCCCAGGATCCTTTTGTCCTTTAGTACCTTCATGCCTTTTGGGGCTCAACTTCAGAAGTCGTCTGCATTACACAGCACCTGTAACAGCTTTATTTTGTAACTCTGTGTGCCCTGACTAGGATATGATGTTTATGCCATGTGTTTCTGTAGTAGATCTTAAATTCTCTATGTTGAATATTAAAAACTTGCAGAACCTTTTGGTCTGTATGCTTATCTCATTCCTTTATTCTGTATTTCAGCTGTGAGTGTCACTGGCAAACTTCTGAGTCACTCCTGTGAACCTTGTCCTGGTTTTGTCCCCTCGGTTTCCTCAGGAGGATCTCAGTTGTACACATCCAGGTTATATTCACTTTGACTGAAAAATTGCTTACATTACATTAAGACAGTTCAGGTAACTAAAATATCTGTCTGAATTCTCTTCCACACATGTGGAGTCCAGTTTGTCTGCATCCAAGAAACTGCAGCTTGACTATTTCTATAACCGATTTTCTCAGTTATTGTAACTTGATTTATTTTTTTTTAATTTTTATTAGATATGTTTCTTTGCTTACATTTCAAATGTTATTCCCCTTCCCTGGTTTCCTGTCCATATGCCCCATCCCCTTCCTCCCCCTCCCCCCTATAGGTATTTCCCCCCCCCACATCCCCATTTCTGCCCCCCCATTGCCCTGCACTTGGTAGGGCCAAGGGCTTCCCCTTCCACTGGTGCCCCAACAAGGCTATTCTCTGCTACATATGCAGTTGGAGCCCTGGGTCAGTCCATGTATAGTCTTTTGGTAGTGGTTTAGTCCCTGGAAGCTCTGGTTGGTTGGCATTGTTGTTTTTATGGGGTTGCAATCTCCTTCAACTCTTTCAATACTTCCTCTAATTCCCCCAAGGGGGTCCTGTTCTCAGTTCAGTGGTTTGCTGCTAGCATTGACCTTTGTATTGGACATGCTCTGGATGTGTCTCTCAGAAGAGATCTATATCTGATCCCTTTCAGCATGCATTTTTTAGCTTCATCAATCTTATCTAGTTTTGGTGGCTGTATATATATATATATGGGCCACATGTAGGGCAGGTTCTGAGTGGCTGTTCTTTGAGTCGCTGCTCTAAACTTTGCTTCCATATCCCCTCCTATGGATATTTTTCCCCCTTTTAAGAAGGAGTGGGCACATCCAAATTTTGGTCATCCCTCTTCTTGAGCTTCCTGTGGTCTGTGGATTGCATCTTGGGTAATTTGAGCTTTTTGGCTAATATCCACTTATCAATGAGTGCACACCAAGTGTGTTTTTCTGTGATTGAGTAACCTCACTCAGGATGATATTTTCTAGTTCATTCCATTCGCCTATGAATTTCATGAAGTCATTGTTTTTGATAGCTGAGTAATATTCCATTGTGTAGATATACCACATTTTCTGTATCCATTCCTCTGTTGAAGGGCATCTGGGTTCTTTCCAGCTTCTGGCTCTTATAAATAAGGCTGCGATGAACATAGTGGAGCACGTGTCTTTTTTATATGTTGGGGCATCTTTTGGGTATATGCCCAAGAGAGGTATAGCTGGATCCTCAGGCAGATCAATGTCCAATTTTCTGAGGAACCTCCAGACTGATTTCCAGAATGGTTGTACCAGTCTGCAACCCCACCAACAATGGAGGAGTGTTCCTCTTTCTCCGCATCCTCGCCAGCATTTGCTGTCACCTGAGTTTTTTATCTTAGCCATTCTCACTGGTGTGAGGTGAAATCTCAGGGTTGTTTTGATTTGCATTTCCCTGATGACTAAGGATGTTGAACATTTCTTTAGGTGCTTTTTGGCCATTCAATAATCCTCAGCTGAGAATATTTTGTTTAACTCTGTACCCCATTTTTAATAGGGTTATTTGGCTCTCTGGAGTCTAACTTCTTGAGTTCTTTGTATATTTTGGATATTAGCCCTCTATCAGATGTATGATTGATAAAGATCTTTTCCCAATCTGTTGGTTGCTGTTTTGTCCTAATGACAGTGTCTTTTGCCTTCTAGAAGCTTTGCAGTTTTATGAGGTTCCATTTGTTGATTCTTGTTCTTAGAGCATAAGCTATTGGTGTTTTTTTTTTCCAGGAAGTTTTCCCCATTGCCCAGGTGTGCGAGACTCTTCCCCACTTTTCCTTCTATTAGTTTGAGTGTGTCTGGTTTGATGTGCAGGTCCTTGATCCACTTTGACTTAAGCTTTGTATAGGGTGAGAAGAATGGATAGATTTGCATTCTTCTACATGCTGACCTCCAGTTGAACCAGCACCATTTGTTGAAAATGCTATCTTTCTTCCATTGGATGGTTTTAGCTCCTTTGTCAAAGATCAAGTGACCATAGGTGTGTGGGTTCATTTCTGGTTCTCAATTCTGTTCCACTGATCTATCTCCCTGTCTCTGTACCAATACCATACAGTTTTTATGACTATTGCTCTGTAATACTGCTTGAAGTCAGGGATGGTGATTCCCCTAGAAGTTATTTTATTGTTGAGTATAGTAACTTGATTTATTAAAATATCTATCCTCAGGTGCTTTAAAAGAAAACTGTAAACATACCAGGGAGAGCTGACCCTGTGTCTACCCAGGGCTGATGATGACCATTTTACATTCTCTTTCTGTGCTACATCCTGGGTTGCCATGTATCCCCTAGAGACACAGCGCTCCCAAACTTTCAGCACAGCCAGAGTTCTTGCTCTCAAATGTGGTGATTTTACTCTATTTTTACACAATCCACAGGTTTTTGTAACATTTTCTGGAACTTTTAGGTGTTTTCAAGTAAAATACTTTTCATTTTGAAGGGCTTGAAAAAAGTGTATGGAACAGCTATCAGGAGCACAGACACTGGCACTAGAATCTGAAATATAGTCCTGTCCTACCTAAGTCTTGGTGCCCTGGGAACAGTTTACAAAACTGCCTATTGTCATAAAGAAGGAACTATACTTAAAGTGTGTTCTCCACGTGTTGTAAGTCAGAGACATAATTCCCAGGTTTGTATACTAATAGCATTTAGAGGTAACTAAGGCAAAGTGAGGTTTGGACACTCTGAGATCAGAAGAGTTCAGCCTGGGAAGCAGGAACTCTGTTGCATCCAAGAAACCTACCTTAACCTCAAAGATAAAATGAAGGAAAAAGACATTCCAAGCAAATAGACCTAAGAAGCAAGCTGGAGTCTAGCCATTTTAATATCTGAAAAAATAGATGTTAAACAAAAACTAACCAGAAGAAACAGAAATGAACTCTACATATACCCATCAAAGGAAAAATCTACCAGGAGGACATTACAATTCTTAAGATCAACACACCAAGCACAGGGGACCAAGCTTATAAAGGAAACACTGTTGTAGCTTAAATCACAGGTTGTCCCTCAGACACTAATAGTGGGGGACTTCAATACCACAGTCTGGACAACAACCCAACATCCAGACAATAACTAAAGAGAGAAATGCCAGAGCTAACAGAAGTTATAAAACAAATGGACCTAACAGATGTTTACAAAATATTTTATTACAAAAGAATATACCTTCTTTTCAGCACAACCTGAAACTTTTCCCAACCTGATCACATACTCAGACACAAAACAAGTCTCAGCAGATACAAGATAATGGAAACACCCTGCATCCTCTCAGACCACCAAGGATTGATTAATAGTTGATATTAAAAACAAAAATGAAACAAAAGACATACAAATGGAAACTGAACAGCTTCTGAATGAAAAATGGGTGAAGAAGAAACTGAATACTTTCTAGAATTGAATTAAAATGAATATACAATGCACCCAAACTTCTGGGACACAATGAATATGACTCTGAGAGGCAAAGTCATAGCACTCAGTGCCCGCATTAAACAACTGGAGAGAACCTATACTAGTAACACAACAGCACATCCGAAAGCTATAGACCAAAAAGAAACACACACACACACACACACACACACACACACAGTGTAGATGGCAAGAAATGATCAGGCTTGGGGCTGAAATCAATAAACTAGATATAAACAAATAAAATAACAATAAAGAGAACCAAAGAAACAAAGAGTTGGTTCTTTGAGAAAATTCAATGATTGATAAACCCTTACCCAGGTAACTAAAAGACAAAGAAGAACACCGAAATCAACAAAATTAGAAATGAAAAAGGGGTATTTAACAGACACCAAGGGAATCCAGAGAATCAAAAGAACATTTAAAAAAATCAAAAATCAAAACAAAACAAACAACCCCCCAAAAACCTGTACCAAATTGGAAAATCTAAAAGAAAAAGACAATTTTCTCAACGTATATCAACTTTTAAAGTTAAATCAAGGTCAGATAAGCAATTTAAACACACCTATAGCCTATATTGAAATAGAAGCAGGAATTAAAAGACTCCCACTAGATAAAACAAACAAACAAAAGCCCAGGGCTAAGTGGCTTTAGTACAGAATTCTACTAGATTTTTCAGAGAAGAGTTAATGCCAACACTCCTCATAATATTTCATAAAACAGATACAGAAGGAATATTTCCAAATTTGTTTTATACAAGGCCACGGTTACACAGACATGTAAACCACATAAAGATTCAACAAAGAAAGAGAAATACAGACCAATCTCCCTTATGAACATAGATGCAAAAGTTCTCAATACAATACTTGCAAACTGAACACAAGACCATATAAAAAGATCATCCACCATGATCAAGTAGCCCCCATCACAGAGATGCAGGGATGGTTCAGCATACATTTATAGATAAACGTAATCCACCATAGAAACAAACTGAAAGACAAAAATCACATGATCATTTCATTAGATGCAGGAAAGGCCTTTGACAAAAATCCAATACCTCTTATACCTCTTCATGACAAAAATCCTGAGGAAGAAGTCAAAGTATCTTTATTTGCAGATGCATGATAGTAGACATAAGCGACCCTAAAACTCCTAGACCCGATGAATAGTTTCAGCAGAGTACCTGAAACAAAATTAACCCACAAAAATAAGTGGTCCTCCTATATGCGAGTGACAGACATGAAAAGAATAAACAACACCTTTCACAATAGCCTTAAAATATAGAAATTACTCTGAAGTAACTTTATCCGAGCACCTGAAAGACTTATGTGATAAAATATTAAGACACAGAAGAAGAAAATTGAAAAAAATGTCAGAAGATGGAAAGATCTCCCATGCTTATGGATAGGTGGGATGAACCTAATAAAAATGGCCATCCTAAAAAAAAAAAGGCCATCTTTCCAAAAATAATACACAGATTCAATGCAATCCCTATTAAAATTTCAACAGTGTGATACAGATCTTGAAACAATTTTTAGCTTTATAAAAAATTGCAAAACAAAACCCTTGCATAAAACTTAAAACTCTCCTGCACAGTAAAAGAACAGCAATAGGCTTCATTATCACTGACTTCAAGTTGTACTACAGAGCTATAGTAATAAAAACAGAATTGTATTTACACAAAACAGACAAATTGATCAACGGAATTGAACTGAAGCACCAGACATAAATGTATGCACCTGTGGACACCTGATTTTTTATCAATAAGTCAGAAATACACACTGAAGAGAAAGTATTTGCAAAAAATGGTGCTGGTCAAACTAGATGGTTGTATAGAAGAATCCAAACAGATCCATACTTGTCACCCTGCACAAAACTCAGCTCCAAATGCATCAAAGGCCTTAACAGAAGACCAGATAACACTGGACCTGAGAGACGACAAGGTGGGGAATAGCCTTGAACTCATTGGCACAGGAAAAGACTTTCTGAGCAGAGCACTGTTAGCACAGGCAGTGAGGTCAATATTTAACAAATGGAACTTCAAGAAGCAGAGACGCTTCTGCAAGACAAAGGTCAAAGTATCATCCTACAAAATAGAAAAAGATTTTTACCTGCTGTGCACCTGACAGAGGACTGAAACACAGGATAAATGAAGAACTTGAGATAGCAACAGTGGCAGCAGGTAGGGGGCACAGCCGCAGTGGACAGAGGAGATTGATTATCTCTCTAGGTCCTCAAACACAGGGTCATGAAGAGGTCTGCGAACATGATGGTCGTGCTGGAGTACCAGCAGTCAGGGTGGTGTACAGTAGCCTGAAGCTCCCACTGTACTGCCCCAGACACATTGCCCCATCTGAGCAATGGCAAGATAGATATAGGAGGTGAAGAATATTTTATTTTCTAGGTTAAGTCTCCTCAAAAGACACCCATGGTCTATGCTGCCGCCAGAAATCATGTTGATGTCCATGATCCGTGCTGCCCCCCACTAGGTGCTATGGGCAGGGAACCTACTTTTGTATCAATGACTGCAGACTCAAAATTGGGAATGGGAGATATGTTGGAGAAAAATAAAAATAAAATAAAAACCATGTCAGGATAATAAGAAAAATAAGTGGCCCTTGCTCGATATATATAACAAATTATATAAAGAGCTAAAAAAAAAATCCCTACTATATCAAGAAAACAAATAACCCAATTAAAGGTGGGGTTCAGATCTAAATAAAACTTTCAACAGAGGAAGCTCAAAGACTGAGAAACACTTAAAGAAAGGTTCAACCCCCTTAGTCATCAGGGAAACGCAAATCAAACTACTTTGAGGTCTTGTCTTAAACCCATCAGAATGACCAAGACCAATAAAACAAGTGACAGCTTGTGCTGGTGATTGCTGCTGGAGTGAAAACTTGTACAGCCACGGTGGAAGTCACTGTGGCCGTTCCTCCGGAAGATGAGAACCACTGTTGGGCATGTACCCTAAGGATGCTTCGTCCTATCACAGAGATGCTTGCCCCACTATGCTCATTGCTCCTCTATTCATAATAACCAGAAACTGGAAAGAGCCTAGATTAAGGATGGATGAAATAAATGTAGTAATTTACACAATGGAGTATTACTGAATAATATATATATGTATATATATATTATATATATATTATTATATAGTATAAATGAAACATGAGAGTCATAGATAAATAGATGGAACTAGAAAAACCTCATCTTGAGTGAGGTGTCCCAGACACAGGAAGACAAATATAGTATGCATTTACTTTTACATGGATATTAGCTGTTAAATCAATAATAATCAAGCTATATCTATAGTTATACAAACATACAGCTACAATACAAACCATGGAGGTTATGTACAGAGTAAGGGACTATAGGGAACACATAGATCTCCTTAGGAAAGGAAAATAGAATATATAGCTGTGGATGGATAGTGTAACAGCGATTCCTGGTTGTCAACTTGACTATATCTGGAAGGAACTACGATCCAGAACTGGAGGGCTCACCTGTGACCCAGATCTTGAGGCTGGAAGACACAAGTTTCTGACCTGGATCTTGACATGGTGATCTTGAAGCACAGTGACCATGAAAAGCTTAGGCCCAGGCGAGGGAGTGCACGCCTTTAATCCCAGGAGACTGAGGCAAGGAGATCTCTGAGTTGTAGCCTAGGACAGAAGCAAGTCCCAGATCCAGGCATGGGGGCACACACCTTTTAACCTGGGCCACACTTTCTGCTGCAGACCTACATAAGGACATTGGAAGAAGGAAGATTCACTCTTCTTCACCTGCTTGCATTAATTTGCCAGCCCATCTGTTGGAATCTACTTCTACAGAAAATCAGTTGAAGCAACCAGCCTCGTGGGACTGAGCAAATACTAGATTCTTGAATTTTCGATTCATGGCTGACTATTGTTGAGGTAGTTAGACTACAGACCGCAAGGAGTTAGGTTCCTTCCCTTCTCTTTGTCTTATCCAACTCAAGTGATTTTTCTTTTATTATTATTATTATTATTATTATTATTATTATTATTAGAAAGAGAGCACGCACAGGAGGAAGGCACTGAGATGACTGCTTGTTCTATCTCACTTTTCATCAGGACACAGCATGAAGTCTCTCAGTATAGACATTCCATAAGTTCTGAGACGCTAGAGAACCCTGACTAACAAAGATGGGGAGGAGCTGGAATGTGATGACCAAGTGGGGAGGGAGAGGAGGGAATATGGGGAGAGATTGCTAAAAATAAGGGCCATTTAATGGGTAGCGGAAACCTAATACAGTAGAAGCCTCATATGCAATCTAAACGAACTGGCTAAATAACAGGGGAGACAAAGCCCCTACTGGCTGTCTCTTCTCAGAAAATGAAGCTTCCCCTACCAGGATTGGGTTACAACTAACTGAGTTTTTGACCAAAGGGGCTCTATTGGAACTCCCAATACCCCAGGCTGTTGCCAAAACCATAGGCTGCTCTCCACAAACTGGCACTAAGACTCCATTGTTGAAGACAATGCCTACACAAGTCATTAAACATGAGGAAGTCGAGTTGGTGCCTAAATACAGCCTTTACTTCTGTGTGCCAGCTCCTTTAGTACAGGAAGGTACTTCGCATGCTATCAAAGGAGAAACATAAACACCAAGCCAGGCACAAACCCTTTGATCTACAGCGGTGTCCCACCTGCTAGCTCTGCCTGAGAAAAGGTGGCACCAAGCACGTGGGAGTCAAGCACCATCTGATTTGACGAAGGCCACTCCATGAGATGCAACCAAGAAATCAAGGACATTGTTTGGCTGATTGAGAACCTGAGACTATATAGTCCAGGGTCCTAGGGTAAAAAAAAGCAATAAAATAATTCCCTAATGACATTCTACTATACTCATAGACCAGTGTCTCACTCAGTTATCATCACAGAAGCTTCCTCCTGAAACAGATGAGAACAAATACAGAGAGACGCAACCAGACATTACAGAGAGAGAGAGAGGGGAGGAGAGGAGAGAGAGAGAGGAGAGAGAGAGAGAGAGAGACACACCTTGGGACACTCAGTCCTAAATGGGATGTCTCCATCAAATCCCACCCCTTGGGGCTCAGGGAAACCTGTGGAAGAAAGACTATAAGAGCCAAAAGGGATGGGAGACTCCAAGAAAACAAAGCCTTTTAAATTAACATGGTCAAAGCTTCTATGAACTCCCAGGAACCGAGCTTGCATGGGTCTTTGCTGGGTCCTCTGAGTATAAATTATAGTTTAGTGTGTTTATGGGATTCCTGAGTGTGCGAATGAGTGGGTACCTGATTCTTGTGCCTTCTCGTGGAATCCTTTCCTTCTGTTTGTCTTGTCCAACTCAGAAGTGATTTCTTTCTTCTTCTTCTTCTTCTTCTTCTTCTTCTTCTTCTTCTTCTTCTTCTTCTTCTTCTTCTTCTTCTTCTTCTTCCTCTTCCTCTCTTCCTCTTCTTCTTCCTCTTCCTCTTCTTCTTCTTCTTCTTCTTCGAGGGGGGGGAGAGAGAATGAGAGAGAGAGAGAGAGAGAGAGAGAGAGAGAGAGAGAGAGAGAGCACAGGAGGAAGGCACTAAGCTGAGTGTTCTATCTCCCTGTGTGACACTTAACATCAGGACACAGCATGAAGTGGCAGCTTCTGATTAGTCTTTCTAGCTCTAGAGTCTTGAACCTGAGAAGCCTTTACTTCTGAATTACCCAGTCTTGGGTATTTTGTTATGAAGTGGAAAACATATTCAAAGAAGAGACACTAATATCTAACTCAAACTGTAGCTAGGACCACAGGTTTGTCATTGGCTGCACTGTTTTCACACTTTCCCCTTTTGAATGTGCATAATGA
The DNA here is from genome assembly GCF_011064425.1 of Rattus rattus. Classification (NCBI taxonomy): domain Eukaryota; kingdom Metazoa; phylum Chordata; class Mammalia; order Rodentia; family Muridae; genus Rattus; species Rattus rattus. The sequence continues at coordinate 99,748,698 of NC_046156.1, forward strand.
TTTCAAATGAGTCTGTACAGAATATAGCATGATATTAAAGTAGGGGGAACACGATTTTATAGTCTTCTTAAAACAGACTTGTCCTTTTCTGTCTTTCAGAGACCTCTGAAGAGTCCCATAATCCTAAGTATGAAGCTACTCTTCTAAATTCAGACAGGGTGGAGAATATTTTTCTTGGTGTATTTGCTTTCTTTCTTTCCCTTTTTTCTCCTTTCTTTTCTTTTCCTTTTCTTTCCTCCCCTCTCATCCTTTCTTCCTCTCTTCCCCCCCTTTCTTTCTTTCAAGACTAGGTCTTACTGTGTGGCCCTGGCTGTCCTAGAATTCACTATGCAGACCTCAAACTCAGGCTGGCCTCAGACTCACAGTTCTGCCTGCTCCCCACCCTGAGTGAGGGATGAGAATTCTTATCTTAAACCAAATCTGACTGTTAGAAGGCTTAGACTTTACAGATGGAAAGGCTAACACGGTCTGGCTAGATTCCAGGAAAACTTGATTCAATTTAGTTCCTGCACAGTTAATTTGGATTGTATGACTGTGTCAAAGGCCAGCATCCAGAGATGGAGGCAGATGCCTTTGTGTGTGCGTGTGCCTGTGCATGTGCATGTGCGTGTGGTGTCTTTCTCATTCTCCAGAGTACAGCCTAGTGCCCCAATCTTCCAGAGAACTAGATGTGACTCTCATGAGGCATTTATAAGGAATTCTAGGGTTTGGTCCTTAGACAAAGTCTCAGCCTCTGACACCCTAAAGGGCTGCTCTTTGTCTGCTAGAAGGGAGACATCCCTGTGAAGCGTCTTGCATCTGCTTTTGTCATGTTCTCATTACCATGCATTATTTCACTCATGGCTCTCTGGCTTTCATCCTAGAAGTCTGGAGGCTATGAAATGTGCATTGCCAGGTATATATCATAGGACATTTACGCACAACCTAGCAGGGGAAAAAAAAAGCCTCTCAAGTGGAATTAAATGAAATAATGAAGGAATCCTGTAAGTCTCAGAGATCCCATCAAAATTCTTGGATGGAATTCCTCAGACCTGGCAAATAGAAACACAGCTGCATTCTCACTGATCTAAAAAAATATTAAAATATTGGCAGTAGCTAACTAATGTTAAACCTTAATATTATTTTTGGTTACGTGGAGGAATTATTATGGTAACACACAGTGGTTGATACCGTGACAGGACATTCAGTAAAAGAGATATGAGAAGCCTGGAGTGCTGTAGACGCTTTATGTAGACATAGGAGGCCTTAGCCCAAAGCTCTGAACCTCAGTTTTCTTCTGTATAAAGCAGGGCTAATATGAACAGAGAGATAGAAGTCACTGGATGGAGCGGCTACCACCAAACCCAGTGACTTCAGCTGGATCCCTGGACACCACAAGGTGATCCACCTGGTCTTCATGGTATCCTCTGATAATTCCTACTATGCTCTGTCAGTACCAGAGATGTGCTAGTACACATAGAAAATATATTTATGCCTGTATGTCACAGACAGCTGTGTCTGCAGCTTACATCTGTATAACACAGACAGGACACTCAAGTTTCACATCCACAGTGAAGCAATTACTTTTCAAGTCACTGTGATGGAATATCTTACAAAACAAGAGAGGGAAGATTTTCTCCCTCCATAGTTTCAGTCCACAAAGGTGGGGAGGCATGGTACAGTAGCCCAAGTCACACAGGCAGGAAGTAAAATGGCCCTGGTACTGAAAGGGGCCAGGGCTGGATGCAGCCTCCTCCCCAGTTCACTTCTTAAATGCAGGCCCCATTTTCCCACAGAGTACTCACATCCTGAGTATATCAGTAGACTAACTCTTCATTAAGGCAGAGCCCTTGTGAGGTTGCTGGAAACACAGTCACCTCAGAGGCATGGCTTAACAGTCGCCTAGCTGTTCTCAGGGCAGTCAAGATTATCCATCTCTGATTCCCAACTATATTTAATATTTAGCTTCTAGTAACCATAATGATTTATTAGTGGAAATCAAAGGAGCCTGCTCCTCTAAGAGAACCTGATGAGGAGGCTGTGAATTCTGTTCTAGACCTCCTGAGCGTAAAGTGCATTCAAGCCAGATAACTGGAGACGCTGAGTGGGCATTGAATCTCAGTACCTGGATCATCACGAAGAACTCTGCAGTAGAGGGGAACAAGTGAAGGCCAGTGTTTGCAGGAATTGTGGCACGGTGCAATTGTGGAAAGATGGGACAAGTGTTGGCACTTCATTCTAATATATATATATATATATATATATATATATATATATATATATATATATATATATACACATTCAAGTAGCTTGCACCAGAAAAGCGGCCTTTACATTTACTTAAAAATTTATTTAGTTTCCAGTATTTATAAATCATAGATTTTTACATAATATAGATTTTTTAAGCCATTCCTGGAGTATAACTGGCTAGGTCATAGGCACTGTAAGAGAACCTAATACTATATATAATTTTGCCAAATAGTAATAAACTGCCCCTAAATTCCTGCCTTTATGCTTATAGATAAGTGCATTTCTCAAGCCTCAACAGAGATTTTTTTCCCCCAGCAAATGGTGATCAAGAGAGACTATTTTTGTGTGTGTTAGAAAGAATAGAATTTAGGCTGGCTCCAAACTTTCTAGATAGCCCAAGATGACCTTCAACTCCTGATTCTCCTGCCTCTACCTCCCAAGTGCTTGGATTACAGGGGTATTCTACTATGGCTGGGTAACATTAGAAAGAAGGGGGGAGGGAGGGAGGGAGGGAGGGAGGGAGGGAGGAAGGAAGGAAGGAAGGAAGGAAGGAAGGAAGGAAGGAAGGAAGGAAGGAAGGAAAAAGTACCAGAGATCAAACCTCGGTTGTCATGCAGGCTGGTAAGCACTTTGCAGTTGAGCTGCTGATTCCTGCCCCTTTTCTTACTTTGCCAGATTGGATGCATCGCTTCCTCCTCTGAAGTAGACTATGAAGTTTCCCATATTTGGTTGGATCCCTGAACTGCACAGATGCTAAGCAAGTGTTTTGCCATTGAGCCATATTCCAGACCCTTATCCTATAATTTAAAAATCATAAAATCAATTCCTTTCCATTCTGAGTGCATCAGTCCCTTATACAAGTATTTTTTACTTTCTTATTTGTGGAAGTTTCTTGCTGTCAATCATCTGGAATTCACACAATAAGCAGTGTGTGTGGCTTAGAAATTGTCATCTATGTATTCAGCGTTAAAGTAGTGTCCCCTTCAGGGAGTCTCTTGCATTTCCCTTCACATGACTTTCTTTGACCTGACTTGTTTTATCCAAGTGGTACCAGGCTTCTTTTGCTTGTGAATTAACGAAAAAGGCATCAACATCAGTTCCTGTCCTAACACATAGGCACACAGACAGATAGACTGACACACACAGACAGACACAGACATACACATGCACACACACATAGAGAGAGACACAGACAGACAGACAGACACACGCACGCACACATGCATGCATGCACGAACGCACTTTTAGGGGAAGTTACCCTGTTGACTTCTAGGAGGATGTTGGAAAACAAGCCAAGGAATCCAGTAGATCTTTCAGGTCAAATTACTTTCCAAAATGGGTGAGCACTGAAAGGAGATGACAAAATGTTCTCTCTTCTTTCTTTTTCATGCTACAAAGGGTTATGTGTGGGAGCACAGAGGAAAGTTTGCATGCATTTCTTCTGTCACCAACTCAGCCTGCTCAGTTGCTAAGAGCCTGAATAATCATAGCCAAGGGTCCAGGCTCTTGTCTGCCAAGAGTCCCAATAGCTTAGTTGGGAACAGAGGCAGCCCAGATGCTCCCAAAAAAATGTAAAATAGAGATGCTGTGTTTCCTACAGCGTTAGCCAAACATACTTAAAGACGTATGAATCTACTCAAGATGGTAGTTGTGATATAGAATGCTTCTCCAGTGTTAGTGTTCACATCATTTGCAATACTCCCAAATTCTCTCATTATCAGTCTATAAAATCAGCTTCATTCAGCAATTTGCCATTGCATTAATTTTCTGCCTGATAGAATATATCTCTAGCCTTCTTTGGAGGTGGCTTCTTCCTCCCACCTTCCTCCCTTTTCTTCAGCATTCTTCCCCCTCCCCTGTTTCCTCTCCACTCCTTACCTGCTCCAGCCAGCCATAGACCACTTTCCTTTAGTTTCAAATAGAATGCCACAGAAACAGGGATTTTAATTTTAACCATCCACGATGTGCCATCTGTTCTCCATTTCTTTCTTTTGCTCAGTGCATATTGAAGTCCTGTTTTGGTGAACACCATGCCAGGTACTAAGGATATACAGGAAAATGTAACAGGAAGTTACAGTTTGGAAGCGATGAAAGACACACTTTTAATTAGTGAATTATAGTGGTAATGTAATTAAAGGACAAGATTGCAACAAATTTAGTTTTCTACATCTTGATGGGGTTTATTTGGCTTCCTGGAGTTACCAGCTGTGTGTTCCAAATATGTCCATAGTGTTTCTTCCCCAACCATATGAGCAAGTTATTAAAACCAGAGAAAAGTTGTAGAGGCAGTCTGGTTGGCTGTAGCGCCTGTCTGTCGTATTTGAGGATTAAGTGCTTGTGATTGGCTGAGACTCAGGTACTTGGCTAGGAATCCAAGTACTTAACTGTGTAAAAAGAAATCTTTAGGTTTATCTTTGAATGTGTACAGAGGCAGCTTTGGGCTAAAGTTAGTTCAATTAACAAACGTGCTACGAAGGAGAAGTTGAAGATGAGTATAAAATGAGAAGTGTTAATTGTGCAGGGGACAGGACATTCAAGGTAGACCCACTGAGTGAGTGGGGGTTCCTGGAGCTAAGGGCGTGAAGGCGAGGGCAGATATCCTGAGCTATTCTATAAAGGCTGTGAACAAGCCTTAAGTCCAGCAGATGAGGGTTGAGTCAGGGAAGCATAAAAGGTTAACTGATGGCCGAACTCAGTGCAGGAGTGAATCTGAATGGCCATCCAGAGGCCACATAGATAGACTGTGTGTGTCATCTTCTGTGTGAGGTTAGGTTTATCAGATTACAGCAGGGTGAGTCTAGGTTTTAAGCTACCGTAGGCTGCCTGTGATTCAAAAACATAACACACACAGAGGAATATGAGGAATAAACATATTCCTGACCCTTGCTCACAACATTTTATTTTCTTTGTTCTGTGAAGGTATTTTTTTTTCTCCATCTGGAGGATGATCGGGGAAGTGAGTGTAATGGGAGATAACTTGGAAGGATTGCCTCAGACTTCCTCTAGATAAGAGCCACAGGTCCTAAAGACTTGAAAACTGGGGCAGGAGGACTTGGAGCTTAGGAAGAAAACTGTGTTCACACTTGTGAAGTTCAAAATTTAATAGGCCATGTTGGAAGAGTGAGGTAGCCCCACAGAGGCCAGGAACTGAGAAGAAATGAAGGTCCTATTCCTTCCTCTTCAGAGAAGCAGTCAGGGATTCACGAGTTTGGATCAGTAAGAAAACAGTATGTGACGGTCTTCGTTGTCAACTTGACAAGGTTCCAGCTCTGCCTGCCAGGCATACTTAACCCTTGGCCATGCCAGTGAGAGGCGGTGTTGATTACATTAATTGAAGTTACAAGGCCCATCCTAAACGTGGCTACACCTGGGATTGAATCTTGGCCTGTATGAAAAAGAGAAAGTGAGCTGAATGCAAGCTTTAATCCCTTTCTTTCTGACTGGGGATGCAATATGACCAGATACCTCAAGTTTCTCAGGCAATAACTTCCGATCAGTGTTGGCTGTAATCTTGCACATCCAACCAAACTGCACTGTCAGGGTATTTTATCAGAGCAACAAGAAAAGAAAGGAAGACATAGCTCTGTGTGCACCAAATATGGAAGTTTTCAATGCAGGTCAGCGCTGCTGTTAGGAGTTGAGCAGCATAGGTCTCAAAGCAGTGCTGAGGCTGCTGCAACTTACCATAGAGCTTTACAGACGTCCAAGCGAAGCTTCCTTTGTTCCTCCAGTCAGTCTGTGCCCAGAAGCATGCTCCTGTCTCCAGAAAGCACTAGCCTTCCCCCTTCCTTTTAGATCTTATGTAGATGCTTTTTGCTGGCAGACTGATGGAAACCCAGAAGAAAATGGATTCCAGATCTGTGGCCCCTGGTTTCTTTTGTGTGAGGCCTAGGAGATATTTGAAGAGGGTGGCGTTAAGGGGAGATTAACAAAGGAAGGATGCAGGACAAACCGTGACCCTGAGCCAAATGCAGTGGCACTTGCCTTTAATCCCAGCCCATCCGAGGGGCAGAGGCAGGAAGGGTTCAATTAGTTTGAAGCCAGGCTAGTCTAAACAGGGAGTTCCAGGCCAGCCAGAGACATACACAATGAGACCCTGGCTCAGTTACAAACAAACAACAACAAAACAGGTCCAAACTTGGACAATCACATCTGGCTACTGTGAGGGCAAGAAGGTTGATAAGAGTGCTGGAGAGAGGGCTCAGTGGTTAAGAGCACTGATTGCTCTTCCAGAGGTTCTGAGTTCAAATCCCAGCAACCGCATGGTGGCTCACAACCATCTGATGCCCTCTTCTGGTGTGTCTGAAGACAGCTACAGTGTACTTATATATAATAAATAAATTAAAAAAAAAACTTTGTAAAAAAGAAAAAAGAGAAGGTTTACAAGGCTACAGGATGCTGTTCTGGGGGTGTGCTTTGAGCCAGGGAGCTGCTGAGGAAAAGAGCTAATCAGATGTGCGTGTCTACATATAAATGTGAGCCTACCTTCTTTGTACTCCCACACTCAGATTTGTTTGAAGAACCTGGCAGCGCATAGACTGGCAAATGGCACATCTGCAGGATAGGTCTTTAGCCTAGACCCACAAGAATGGCAGCTACAGCTCAAGGCAGAAAGCCATCTGCTGCCAGAATGTTCTTTCTGCTCTGAGGTCAGTCTTTGATCCAGTTGAGGATATTACCTGACTGGAAATGTACCATGGCTCTTTTATTTCTTTATTCATACCCAAGAAGTCATACCTCGGCCTTGGAATAAATGAAGATTGATAGATATATGCTGTACTGGCTGGTTTTCTGTATCAATGGGAGACAAGCTGGAGTATCACAGAGAAAGGAGCCCCTGGAGGAAATGCCTCCACGAGACCCAGCTGTAAGGCATTTTCTCAGTTAGTGATCAAGGTGGGAGGGTCCAGCCCATTGTGGGTGGTGCTATCCCTGGGCTGGTAGTCCTGGGTTCAATAGAAAGCAAGCTGAGCAAGCCAGGGGAAGCAAGGCAGTAAGTAACATCCCTCCACGGCCTCTGCATCAGCTCCTGCTCCCTGACCTGCTTGAGTTCCAGTCCTGACTTCCTTTGGTGATGAACAGCAGTGTGGAAGTGTAAGCTGAATAAACCCTCTTTCCCCAACTTGCTTTTTGGTCATGATGTGCAGGAATAGAAACCCTGACTAAGACACAAACTAACAAACCACATATGTATATATGTGCTGGTACTTGGAGAAGACAGCATGACTAAACATGAGATGGGCAGAGGCTGAAGAATGAGGCTTGAGTATGGGATCTAACAATGATTTTGTGCTTCTATAGTGGAGCAAAAACATTTTAAAGGTTCTCTCCAAGATGAACACTGGACACTGAATGACCATCAGATCTATAATAAACAAGGTGCTAGAAATCTAGAAATCGGTATTTTGGAAAGAAAAGGTAAGTTGGGAGAGGAAAGATGGTCAGATGGATGTAGATAAAGGTTAGAGAAAGGCTTCATTGAAATGGCAGAAAGCAAGTGTTTAAGGCTCTGTAGACCACAGCATCCATGCTGAGACAATTTTTTTTTAACTCTTTGATATTAGACTCAGGAAACATGGCTGTGAGCTGGCATGGCTGTGTACTGATAAACTTTATTTTATAATAAGGAAGTCATGCAAATAGCAATGCAGAACACTGAGGAACAAGGTCTCTGATGCTACACACACCCTGTGGAGGTTTGATTAGAATAACCCCCATAGACTCATAGATTTAGATACCTTGTCACCATGGAGTGACACTATTTGAAAGGATTAGGAGGTATGGCTTTCTGGTAGGAAGGTGGGCTTTGAGGTTTCAAAAGCCCAAGTTAGACCCAGAGACTCTCTCTCTCTCCTTGCTGCCTTTGGATCTGGATGTAGAATTCTCAGTTACTACATCTATGTTGCCATGCTACCCTCCCCATGAGGATGATGGACTAAACTTATGCACTGTCAGCAAGCCCCATTTAAAGACACAAGTTAGGCACACAACATGCACAAAGATTTCTAAATCTGAATGTCAGATAAGTGCTATACAAGTTGAAAAGTCAGTTAGGGAGTAACTAATTTTTCTTTACATATCTACTAATACAAGAAATGGAAATTATATATTTTCCAGGCATTTATTTGTTCAGTAAATCCTCTGTGATCCTCAGATAATATTATCTCTCATTTATATATGTATATGTATGCATGAATATTTATGTGTATACATATTTAAATGTACAAAAGCAAAGGCATATATATATTGGAAAACATTATTCATTTGTCTTGTGGTGTTTGGCTGTTTCCTGTGATTTCTGGATCCTGTCTTTCATATCAACTGGCTGACACCAGGATGAACTTTTCTTGGGTTTGGCCTCACAAGTAGAACTCATATGCTCTTTCGTTAGAGAAGTGATTTTTAGGGAGAAAAACTCAGTGAAAGTAAAACTTTTGCAGAGTGAGAAAGGGAAAAGGTTAGTCTGTGTTAACAGACATTATCTTTTTCTGTGGAAAAACCTTGATCATCCTGGCACTTTGCTCACTCCAGTGTATATGGATACATTATTCAATAGCAAAACTAAAGAGGCCCTTGGCTCTTGGAAGGTTTATCACCCTGACTTATCAAACTTTGGAATTTCCAAATAATCTATCTTGAGAAGGTAGAATGACTTTACGTAAGAGTTTCTTCCAAGATTGTAAGAGTTTCTTCATTCCATCCTGCAGAAAGGAGGTAAACTACTTAAAAGAGCTTCAGGAAGTCCCTGAAGCTGACTAGATTCACTAGGCACCTCCTTGCCAGAGTAGATAATAAAAGCTGTAAATGCACTTCAGATGGGAAGGGAGCCAGGCTGCAAAGAAGACTTCTAGATCAGACCAACTGTCTGGAAGAAGCAGAAACCAGCAGAATTGCCTGAAGAGGTTTAGACTCACTGAGGCACCAGGAAAGACACTCTCCAGCCTGTTGAGCTGTCTGCAGGCTATGTAGTGGACTCCAGGTTCCCAGCTTCATGAGTTGTCACCCATGCTGGGGTGGGCTTTGGAGATGCAGCTTTCTTTGAGTCATTTGTACTCCTCTGAGAATCCCCTCACTTGTGCCCCTGTAAGTAACCTCAATAAAAGTCAATAGTTGATCAGGGTGGATTTAGTGGCATTCATTTTTTGGTCTTTTGTGGGATCTCTATCTGGGGTGAGTAGACAGGTATGCTTAATTGTCCCAGAAAAAGCCTGTCACACAACAGATGCACTCATGTCTAAGCAGTACTTATGTGTGAAAGTCTTTTTAAGAAATCTTTTTTACATGTAATGAAAAGCAAAAAAAAAGTTCTGAGTGTGAAGAGGAGTTGTTCCAGCAAAGCCTTATGAAGGATTGGTGGAGTGAGTAGCACAGGTTGGTCTTTGAGCAGCTGGACACCTGAGCCTCAGTGCTGTTTAGAGGGATCAGGGCCCTTTGCCATGGCAGCCCCTCCCTCCACCCGCCCTCTCTTCCATGCTTCCTTCCACATTTCCTTTATCCAAAAGGGGCGCCCTCTAATGGAGTTCACACAGCTGCTATGGTTTCTGGACAGCTAGAGCTAGCTGTGTGTCCACCGCAGCACATTTCATGTAGTAAGATTTTAAGTTCTAGGGGAAGCTAGATGCGGTTGCCATTTACCGCTGCAAGAAGGAAATTGGACACATTTCGTGGGGCCAGTTCTCAATGAAAGCAAATCTATAGTGTTCTGAGTTCCAGGGAGCACTCACTGTGAATGTGATCGCTGGCCGACGACAACCGGAAGTAAGTCATTACTTGCCTTGACTTGCTTCTAGTTCTTTAGGGCCCCGCAGTACCTGTTCTTCTGATAAGGTTTCTCACTGTTGTTGCCCAGGCTGTCCTTCAACTCACCGTGCTGCCTCCCCTCTCGAGTGCTGGGCACCTGTTACTTTTGAACTGGTTTGCAACAAACATATAAACCCCCTGTAACTAATTTTGCTTTATATTTATTATATTTAAGTACACCTTTGGATGATTCTAGAACATAATTAGTACCTTCTTTCTAATGCACTTTAGGAATGTTTGTGGAAAAAACATCATTAGAAATTTGTAAAGCAATAGTTGTGGCATTTGTGACTCCTGCGCTCCTTGAAAAGCCACAAGGACTTTCCCTCTTAGTTAGGGGCTTCAGAATGAAACGCATATTTCTCTGGAGTCTGAATATAGCAATTGTTTCCAGAATTTTCCTAAGTTTTTTTCTGGACCCGGTTGCCCAGGAGATCATGTGCTGTCAGTACCGGGTGTGTGTGTGTGTGTGTGTGTGTGTGTGTGTGTGTGTGTGTGTGTGTGTGTTAGGGGGTAGCCAGTAACTCTGTTCTTACCTCAATGTCTCTAATCATGAGTTATTTCCCTCAAAATATTATGGGAGAAAAGTTCTTAGAGGGGAACTGTCATTTGACTGTGTCCTGGATGGACATGATTTCTAACAGCATAGGGAGTTGTCAGCGTCATCAATGGTGGAGCCCCTGCCTGCACGTGCAAGGGCAGAGTCCTGAATTTCGCCCCCAGCACTACAACTAAACCCAAACCTAGTAGTCTTGCTGCCCTAAGGAAAGACTCACTCATCTCAGATGCTGAGAGGCTTAACTTGCGCATAGTTTTGAAAAATTAGTAAAACCTTTTAATGTATCATTCACGATTCCTTACTTGTTTTCAAAACCTGGGGAGCCTGGTGCAGATTTCTGAGGTCTATTTACTGCTACTGCTGTTTTTCCTCGTTGGTTCAGTGAAGGCGAATTCCTTTAGGCCCTATGACTAACATCTCTAGATTCAGAGATTATCTTATGAGTTCCTTAGAAAACTTTGGAACAAAATGAATTCAATCCTTACTGAGTATTCGATGTGCTCATAGCTCTAGGGAAATCCACTGGCTTCTGATTCAGTGCTTGGCTGCAACAGTCTGGCAAGGAAGAGAGCTGGGATAAACATTCATTATTGGGGGAACCATCAGGGACCCCAAGGTTCCTATAAGACAGAGAGAACCTCAGTTTTAAGTTTTCTTCCAGAAAACTTGACTTCATTTGTCTGTTGGTAGAATCCACCATTTTTGTTCTTAAGAATATTATATGGAATGTAAGACATGGATTGTGCCTTTGTCTCCCAGAAGTTTTAAGTGGATTCTCTTGGGAGATCAGTTGAATAAAAATCTCAGGCACATTTGCTTTAGGCCATGAGTTTGAAAAACCTACAAGGACCTGGAGGATTTTCCTGAAGGAAAAGGAAACTCAGTTTCCTTTTTTAACTTGGATGCATCAAAAGAAATTTAATCTGTGCTCCAGAAGTCCTTCTTAGTAGTCACCAAGTGCTTTCCCCATGACATATTTTCGTATTTGTGTTGAGATAATGCTTTAAACATTTTGAAAGCACAGAGAAATACTGTGGAAAAAGAGGACCCTGTCCTTGCTCTGTGTTATAAAAAAAGCTCAAGTTATAACTCATGGTTTTGGCCTGAGTTTTTTCCTAAGCCTGCCTTCTGCACATATATTGATAAATTGATGTAAGACTTCTTGGCCTCATGAATATAAGTGTTTTGTGGGGTGTGTGTGTGTGTGTGTGTGTGTGTGTGTGTGTTTGTGTGTGTGTGTGTGTGTGTGGTGTGTGTGTGTGTGTTGGGTCATAGTGGTGGGCTCAGGTCTCAGGGTACTGTATATAAACCTTTGCAGTTCCATTTCAAATGTCTGTGTTCAAAGCCTAGGATATCGAGTTAGCAAATGTGTTCCTATTGATGTCCAGCCTGGGGCAATCAGGGAAGGGAATGAAACCCATCTTCCTGGAACTGAAACTTAAAGTTGAACACAGAAAAAAGTAAGAGACTCAAAACCAGTATTTATATTCGAGGAGAACATTAGTTTCCCTTGTGCCTGACCTCACTCAGTATAATTTTTTTCCCTGTTTCATCCACTTACCTTCTAATTTTATTTTCTTTGCAGCTGGATATAATTCCACTGTGTGACTGTACCCCGTTTTCATTATCCATGGATGGACAGCTAGGCCAAGTTCATTTTCTTGCTATTGTGAGTGGAATGGCAATAAGCATGGATGAGACACCAAACCTGGTTATTGTTTAAAAATAAACTTTTAAGAGCTTAAGAATTTTAATTCTACCAGGCTTCTGTCCAGTTGCATAATTGCTTGATTACAGTAGTAAAACTAAAAGATGTGTTTCTGAATCAATAATAAAGAATAAGCCAAATAAATCAATGTTATCTGAGTCTGCATAATCATTTGGATTTAATTCCAGTTAAAATTGTAAAACAGAATAAAGGTATTAATGTGATTCATTTACACTTATACTAAATATTTACAAAAACATAACCTTTGTTTGTGAATTTGCATTTGAGCCATTGTATCAATTCTCTTAATTAACGGCAATGAAATTAAGTAACACAGAAACTGTTAATGTGTCCTGTGGCCCCAGGACCTTGGATATGCTTTTTGGAGTACAGTGCAACTGCACTGAAGCACTCACTTCTGCCCTTGTGTTGTGTGGCAGACGTTAGCCACTGCTGGAGAAACAACCCTGTTGCCAGTGGAGGTTGTGCTGGGGAGGGGAAGATTTTAGGGCAGGGCCATATTAGGTTTTTGGTGATGGAGAAGGGACAGGAAGTGCTTTTCTCAGGAAATTGACCATTGGATGGGACCAGAGGCTGCGGCTTCCGTCTGGCTCTGTGGGGGATTACCAACCATTGTATCATTTCCCTGGATTTCATTTCCGAAGCAGGACAGCCTTCATGTTATTCAGAGAAGACACAGTGTAATGCACGAGTGCTGTTTGTCCTTAGTTCTGGCCATACACAGAGAGAGGGTGGGGTGGGGGAGGTGGGATGGGGTGGGGGAGGTGTAGGAGGTGGGGCAGGCTCTATGTTGTCCTTTGTGGAAGAATGGCTGGATGGTGATAGAGTTGGTCTGCTCAGGGCTTTCCATGGTCCTGCGCCATCCAGCAAGAGTGGTATCTCAGGGACACTGGACTTCCTGTTTGTATTAGTTTGCCAGGGCTACCACACCAACGCTCCACAGACTGAATAACTTAGACAGTACAAATGTATTCCCCCAGAGTTGTAGAAGTCAGAACTCCAAGGTTTGGGTGTTGGAAAGCTGACTGGTGCTGGATTCTCTAACTGTTTGCAAACAGGATCAACAATGCCACACACCTTTACCACCAACTCATTTTCCACATCTCGCTACAAGATTCACTTTTAAAATTTGATTCTGTGTGTCAGAAGGGGTGCAGGTGCACATGAGGGTGGCATCTGCAGAGAGAAGACTGTGACGTCAGACCCCCAGGAGCTGCAGTTACAGGTGGCTGTGAGCAGCCTATTACAGGTCCTGGGAACTGAATGGGCGTCCCCTGGAAGGGTGGCTCTTAAGGTCTTCACTGCTGAACCATTGCTCTAGCTCTCATTGTTTATTCCTCACCAAAGCTATGCATCCTGAGGCACTTTTGTCTTTAAATTTCTCAAAGAAAATATGACACCAAAATGAACTTTCCTTCCTTCCATCCTTTCTGGTTTTTTGAGGTGGGGGTGGGGGTGGGGGGTGGGGGAGTCTCAGGCAGCCAGGCTAGCCTCGAACTCTGTATGTAGCCGGGTGACATAGACCTCCTTGACTGCCATGCTTTCCCCCACCGGGTGTGTTACATGTGCCTGGGTTGCTTTTACTTCTATGAATTAAGTCTCATTCTACCTGATGTTGCCCGGTGGGGGATTATGTTTTGAAGTTCTACATCTATGTGTTGCTTCTGATTTCCTGTGATTATCTGTGTGTATATCACAGTCACTCACGTACATATTGGGGAGCGGTAACGTTTCCTTGTATTTCAAGTATACATTTTAAGTTCACAATGAAAGATGAGAGAAAGAGAGAGAGAGAGAGAGAGAGAGAGAGAGAGAGAGAGAGAGAGAAAAGGAGAGAGAGAGAGAGAGAGAGACAGGGAAAGACAGAGAGAGACAGGGGAGAGAGAGAGAGAGAGAGAGAGAGAGAGAGAGGAGAGAGAGAGAGAGAGGACAGAGAGACACACAGAGAGAGGAACAGGGAGAGACAGACACACTGAGAAACAGAGAGACAGAAAGAGACAGAGAAACAAAAAAAGCAGCAAGGGATTCCCCCAAAGAGAGCAATGCTCCAAAGAGAGACCCAGTGTTTGGTGCTCTCCAGAACACTAGCTTCACTAGATACCCCTCTGATAAACTCCCTTGTTTTGGCAATCTAATAGTATATTTGAAGCAAATATAATCCTGTAAAAAATAATCTGTAATGAACATGCTGTATTACCATAGCACACCCATGTCCATGTGCTTCTGCTCATTCCCAATAAGACCTCTGTCATCTATTAAAGATAAAATAAATGTTACATACTAACATATAATATGTGAATTTTATTTGGACTGTTTTTGAAAACATTTAAATGTAATTTATTAGTAAAGTTTTCTGTCTGCAAAGATTAAACCATATACTCTCTCTAAATAGAATTCCCAGGCACTAGAAATAAAGGAGCTGGCTCTTATAATACAAAGAATGCTCACTAGAATGAAAAACAAAGACATAAAGGTTCCAAAGTACATTCTAGCATGGCAGGAGAGTCATGGCACAAGAGCGTAAGACACTGGTCACGCTGCATCGAGAACTCGGCCCACACTCTCCTCATGTTTAACCTAGTCCCTAGCCAATGGATTATGGCTTTTCCCAGCTCAAGTAACATAATCCATGCAGTTCCTCATAGATATGCCCTCAGATTTGCTCCCATGGCGACTGTAAATCTCTGTCTACTGGTCCTCTCTCCTGGCCATCTGGGCTGATAACACAAAAATTAAAAATGGGAGACTGAGGATGTGGCTTAGTTGTAAGAGTGCTTGCCTAGTGTGAAAAAAAATTTGATCTAATTGCCAGTAAAACCAAGTGTTATGTCAAATGTTTGTAATTCTAGAAATGGAGACAGAAAAATTGGAAATTCAGTGTCGTCCTGAGCTACAGATGGACTTTGAGGCCAGTCTGGATTACATCGCTGCATCTATCGGTAGTGAAGAAGCAGAGATCAAAGGATGGCTACAAGCATCCTCAGCTTGCCTCTCCCACACTCATACAGTTTATCCCGGATTCCCATCCTAGGAAATGATGTTACCTACAATGCGTGGGCCTTCCTAACCCAGTTAATGTAATCAAGACTAACCCCCTACAGACATATCCAGAGGCCCTTTTCCCCGGTGACTCAAAATTAGTTAAGTTGACAGTCAGCACAGTCTCTTTGACAACGGATGTTGAGAGAATTACAAGCCCATATCCAAACAAACAAACAAAAAATAAACAAATAAATAACTAAATAAGGAAAAAATAAAGTTAGATTCAAGTTCTCAAAAATATGCCCCCTGAGAATCAATGCTTTCAGGTTTTAATACTCGATTTGAATATCTTAAACTGTTTTCAAAAACTAACTTTGCCCAGTTACAGTCGATAAATGCTTGTATTCTCAGAAATGAGGAGGTGGGGGCAGGAGAATCAGTTCAAGCCCATCCTTAGTTGTATGGCAAGTTTGAGACTATAAGACCACTGCAGGGTTGGGGATTTAGCTCAGTGGTAGAGCGCTTGCCTAGCAAGCACAAGGCCCTGGGTTCGGTCCCCAGCTCCGAAATAAAGAAAAGAAAAGAAACAAACAAACAAACAAACAAAAAAACAAAAACAAAAAACAAACAAACAAACGAAAAACCAAAAAACACTTAACCAGAGTTCCTGAGTTCAATTCCCACCAACCACATAGTGGCTCACAACCATCTGTTAATGGGATCTGATTCCCTCTTCTGGTGTACTCACATACTTAAATAAGTAAACCTTTAAATTTTTTTTTAAAAAAGAAGTGAATGATAACTTTAATATCATCCATAATGATAACTTTAAACTTCTGAAGAAAGTGATAAAGACACTGGAAAAACAAAGGCGTCCCATGGTAGAGAATTAATACTGTGAAACAGCCAAAAGTTATTTACAGTTTCAGCGAAGTCTCAATCAAAATCCCTATCTCGTTTGACCTGCACTAGCAGGCAGTTTTTTAGTGAGGGGTCTTGAGAGAGGACCAGGTCAGAAGACAGGAGACAAAAAAGCTGGGATCAGGAGGTCCTATATAAGCTCTGTCTTATTCCGAGCACGTTTATCAAGAAGTACAGCATCTTATTTCCAGGGGAGAAATGGGTTGAGTCCACAGAAGCTATCATACAATAGGACAAAGTCAGCAAGAAGCAATGCTTCACAAAGGGAACTCGGGGCGTCTCAAGAATATTAGAGACAGAGCACATGGCAGCCTAGGTACTGAAAATTCCAGTCTTTTCAGGGGAATAAAAATCCATGTTCTTAGGAACTAAAACCTTAACTCCTTTGAGACCATAGCCTCAGCCCCAGAATAGCCTTTCCAAGTCTACTCTTGAGCAAGGACACAGAACTATGTTCCTTTTATCCTTTCATCAGGGCCCCTTGAGAAATCCTTGGATCAGTTCAACTCTGAACATCATGCTTCAAAGAAAGTGAAAAAAAAACAAAACCCAACTATCCTAAAATTCATATGGAATCACAAAAGTCCCCAGATAGCCCAAACAACCTTCAACAACAACAACAACACAAAACAAAACACTTGAGGGATAAAAAACCCAGATCTTAAGATATTTCAGAGCCTTAGTAGTAAAAACAATACTGGCACAAGAGCAGGACACGTAGACCGGTGGAACAAAATCGAAGACTGAAACATGAGAAACATCAACCACTTAACATTTGAGGAACGTGCCAAAAACTGAGGCTGGAGAAAAGAAAGTGTCTTCAACAACCGGTACCAGGAAATCTGGATGTCCACACGCAGAAGAATGATATCAGACCCATTTTTATCACTTTGCACAAAACCCAACTCCAAATGGATCAAAGTCCTAAATGAGGAACCCGAAACACTGAAACTGCAAGAAGAAAATAGGCGGTGCTCGCATGCTGCAGGCAGAGGAGAGGACTTTCTGACTAGGACTCCACTTGCCCACGAATTAAGGCCAAGAATTGACAAATGGGACTTCATAAAACTAAAAAAGCTTCTACACAACTAAAGAAACAATCAATCGGATGAAGGTGCAGCCCAAGAAATAGGAGGGAATCTGCCAGCTACACATCTGACACAGGTTAACAGCCAGAATAAAAGAACTTAAAAACAACAGTATAAAACAAACAAAACAACCCCCAACTGACCCATTCAGAAAGGCCTGGAACCTGAACAAAGAGTTCCCTAAAAGAAAAGGAACAACAACAACAAAAAACCCCCAAAAAACAAAAAAACCAACCAACCAACCAAACAAACAAAAAGAGTGTGGTTGGTGGGGGGGGTGATAAGAATTCTCTAGAATCACAGAACTTATGGGTAGTCTCTATATAGTAAGGGAATTTTTGGTGACTTACAGTCTGCAGTCCAACTTACCAGCAATGGTCAGCAGCTGTGACTGGAAGTCTAAGGATCTAGCAGTGGCTCAGTCCCACAAGGCAAGCAAGTGAAGAAGAGTGAATCTTCTTTTTTTCCAATGTCCTTATATAGGTCTCCAGCAGGTGTGGCCCAGATTAAAGGGGTGTACCACTGTGCCTGCATCTGGGACTTGCTTTGTCCCAGATGACCTTGAACTCAGAGATCTCCTTGCTTTACTCTCCTGGGATTCATGGCCTCTATACCTCAAGATCTCCATGCTAAGATCCAGGTCAGAAACTTGTATCTCCCAGCCTCAAGATCACAGGTGAGCCTTCCAATTCTGGATGGTAGTTCCTTCCAGATACAGTCAAGTTGACAACCAGGAATAGCCACTATGATAAATGTCTAAATAAATGTTCATTGTCCCCAGAAACTAGGGAAATGAAAATCAAAACTTTGAGATTTCATCTTATCCAAGCAGAACAGTGAGGATCAGCAAACAACTAACAAACCTAGAGGCAGCATAACAGAGCCCAGACACTGACATGGCTGATGCCCTATAGGAGGCTCTGTTCTTACCCTAAACTTAGCATGTAGGCCCCAACACCTGGTCAGCCCTGAAAACAGACACACAAGTAGTGCTATACAGACCAAACGCATTGCATTTTGGAATACATATACATTTACATATATGCATGTAACAAAATGAATGATAAAAGATGCCAGGAATTTGAAGGAGAATAAGGATGTAGCTATACTACAACTTCAAAAGTAAATAAAAGTCACCAAGATCAAGACAGCTCATAAAAGAAAACATGATGGGGCTGTGTTAGACTCCATGATGGCAGAGTGAGGCATAGAAGGAGGAATAGCTCAGAGCTCATATCTGAGCTGCAAGCAGGAGGCAGAGGATCTGAATATGAAATGGTACCCGACTTTTTTGAAACCTCAAAGCCCCCCCACCCATTTACTGTTCTTGTCGCTGTGGTAAAATACCCTAGCAATTGGTAGTGCCCGCCATACCCCAAGGTAGTAGGTCCCGTGCCCAGGAGTAGTTACTGGTCAACACCAAATAAACTAAAATATTTTTTTCTTTGTTTAGGTGGAATTTTTTGGTCTCATTTTAGTATTTTTAGTGACAATTTGGAGGCTTGTCTCCTGGGATTATAGATACAGTCAAGTTGATAACATTAACTCTCCGAGTGTGTTTAACGTATAGTGTGCAACGCATAAGAACTTGCTAGATAAAATTTATCATTTCAAAAAACCCTATTTTTGAATAAAAACACAGAGAGTTGAGGTAAATTATCTACATCCACACAGCAACATTTACATGCGCAAAAGATTCAATGCAGAGGTTTCAGAACAAGTTCAAGTGTTTCCTGAGTCAACCGCCACTATTAGGTTCTAATCGATTTGTTATTTTGAAATAAATGAAAATGCAATTTACATATTTCTCAGTTGAGGCAAAGCCTTGAGGTTTAAGAATAGTTTAAATATTCATGCTCTTTTACTTTTCATTTATTACTGGGTAATTGGCCAAGTGCTGAGAGTATATGGGCTGCAGGAATTGGACTCTGTGGGTTTAAAATAAAATGAAAAAACAAAGAGTTATATCCATACCCATAGAAGGAATATGGTTCTAGAAGGAATTAGGGAGTGATGGTTAGGTTTGAAATGCAATGTCCAAACTTCTCAAAAGAAATTAATAAAGACATGAAATAAAGATCAAACAAACGTGAGGACAAAATGGAATCAGGAATTCTAATTGATCCAGTCACTACACTTCCTGGTAGGAGGAACCGGATAATCCGGAAGCTGTCTAGAGGATAGTCGATCCAACCCGATTGGATCAACTTAGAGTAGAGAGTTCCGCCCACCGCTCTGTATTTAAGGGCTGCAGCGACGCCTCCGCTTCCACACCTACTCTGGTAGGCGAATTACTCACTCGCTCCAGAGCTGCGTCTCCAGGGCAGCATGAGCCTGAAAACTGCGCAAAGTTGGTTCCCACAAGGGCATCCTGAAGCCAGGAGAGTCCTGGTTCATCCAGTTGGGAACTTCCTGCTGTCTTACTACCAGTGCCCCCCAACTTGTTGCCAGACCCACCAGTTTATCGTGGTCCAGGTGCCTTCCCCGAGGCCTGGCCCTGGGGCGCACCACGGCTGGCTTGCAGCGCCTTGGGAGCAGCTACACTGGCGACCCCAGGTGGTCTGGAGGAAGATACTCTGCCCTGAGACGTTGACCACGTCGTCGTCGACTGCGTCTTCCTCCTCTTCGTCACCGTCGTCCGCTGCGTCTTCCTCCTCTTCGTCGTCGGCTATGTCTTCCTCCTCATCGTCGCCGTCGTCTTCCTCGTCGTCCTCAGCCTCAGCTCGGGAGAAGAGGAGGCTCATCCACACGTCCAGCCCCAGCCTGGCCAACACCACAGCTGCCAAGAGGACCTTCAGCAGCAGCATAGCCACAGGTCAGCCGCCACACTTAAACACTTACATAGTCACTCCACAGCAAGTTATCTACAGCTATACTTTAATTGGAGTGAAGAAGCCCGTCCTCACCAAGGAGTTTAAGGACAAGATCCCTGTGGCCATGCGTCAGCACTACTTGGGCTTGTTCACCGAGGAGTGCCTTAAGTTCTCCTCTTCGCACCTGGAGGCCATCGAGAAGGCGCAGTCAGAGGAGAAAGTGATCTACGACCGAAGTCCCAGCAAGAACAAGTACCTGAATGTCGCCCTGCACACCCTGAAGAAGCTCAGGGGCCTGGTTCCCAGCGCCATCCCGGGTCTCAGCAAGGCCACCTTGTACAGCCGCCTTCAGGGCTATCTGCTCACGGAGGAGCAGCGCAAGGTACACGGTTTCCCGTTTGCGCATCCGGAGAAGCCAGGGTCCGCAATGCTCTACACACGAGAGCAGCCGCTGAGCACGGCACACAGGACCTGCTGCCGCTGTGGCAACAAGTTCCTCGTGTCATCCTCGGGCCGCTGCCTCAGCTCAGAGCCCTGCGTGTACCACTGGGGGCGAGTCCTCTCCAACCCGGTGCAGGGAGGCTGGCAGGTGCGCTACTCATGCTGCTCCGCGCCCATGGGAGCCACAGGCTGCAAGGTGGCCAAGCAACACGTGCAGGACGGCAGGAAGGACAACTTGCATGGCTTCGCCAAGACCTTCCCGAAGAAGGACTGGGAAGCGCACGCGGGAATCTACGCCCTGGACTGTGAGATGTCCTACACCACACATGGCCTGGAGCTCACCCGCGTCACAGTGGTGGACACTGATCAAAATGTGATTTACGACACCTTCGTCAAGCCAGACAATGAGATCGTGGACTACAACACCATGTTTTCCGGAGTGACCGAGACAGACCTGGCGAACACCAGAGTTAGGCTGTGTGATGTCCAGGCCGTGCTCCTTAGCCTGTTCAGCACTGAAACCATCCTCATAGGACACAGCCTTGAGAGTGACCTGCTGGCTTTGAAGTTCATCCATGGCACTGTGGTGGACACATCCGTGCTCTTCCCGCACCACCGGGGCCCCCCCTTCAAGCGCTCCTTGCGGGGCCTCACCTCCCAGTACCTCAACCGGATAATCCAGACACACAGCGGTGGACACAGCTCCATCGAGGATGCCACAGCCTGTATGCAGCTGGTGACCTGGAAGATACAAGAAGACGCCAAGACCTCGAGCCCCTCTCAGCAGCAGGCCTCTTCCCAGAAGTGCGACCCTCTGCCGAAGCTGCGGGTTTGTACTAGCCGATACACCCAGACACCGAAGATGCTGGAGATTCCAGACGTGTTGTACCTGGAGGAAAGTGATTCAGATCAATCTCTCCAGCTAGAGACTTGAGGACTTCTCGGCGTTGATTACGCATGTGTGGGTGAGGAGTGGATCCCCTACAGTTGCAAAATATTTAGTCCAAGCTTGAAACCTTGTAGAGTTATGCCATCTTATCAGCCAAGTCTGGGTACTGCTTGATGTGTTGTGGGTGTGAAAATTCTTCATACAGAATGACTTTGGTTAAGTCTCATCACACCCAACTAAAGGGAGAAGGAGGAAGTATTTCAGCGGGTTCCGGAACTTTCTCCCAGAGCTGACCCAAAGAAAACAACCTGGCCTTAGAGGTGAGACTATTTTGATTCAATAAGTGTGACTGGAACTGTTAACTGTGACTTTAAGATTAACTTTGCCCAAGTAGAAGCTACCACTCCTTGTTTGCCCGGTCTTCAATGCGTCAAGAAGTTCGATGAAATATTTTGGTTATTACTAGTTCCAAGCAACACTGATAGTTTTTAATTTTCAGGGTTTTTATTTTTGTTGTTGTTGTTGTTTTATTTTTGTTCTTGGAGTTGAAATAGTAAAAGATTTTTTTTTAGATGGGGCTAACTCTTTTCCTTCCACTTCACAAATAAATTCCATTTATACAATATATCAATTATAAAATGCAAGTGGCTTTTGAATGGTTTTCAGAACTTGGTTGAAAGTTTATTGAATTATTTCCACTAGAAAATATTGTGGACCCAAATACCCTTTATCTCTTCTTAGGGTTATTGTTTTTAACCAGAAAATCAAAAGCACTTTTGTCTTAACTGTGAAGGAAGCCCCCTAGCTGGGTTAAAGGTCACTTTCTGTTACTGTATGAAGGCTAATGCAAGCCACTGTGTTTTAGAGGGCAAGGGGAGAAAATTAACTAGTTTTAACCACCCAACTTTTAGGTGGCATAGGATAAGTTTAATAAGGAATGTTAGTGTTTGTACACGCCAATAAAACCTTAAACTCTTTATACCCAAGGCAGGAAGGTGAACTCATTAGCATAGTATTTCTAATATGTTCAAAATGGAAATAGAGCTCTTAATACTGTTCTTTCCCCCGCTGTTTCACCTGTGTGGCCTAGAGCTGGTTTTGATCTTTTTTCTGTAACCTCTAGATTGGGACTACAAGTATGAATTACTATGCCTGGCTAATGTCCCTCAACTGCTTTTTCAAAACTAAATTCTAAATCACCAGTTATTCTTTGGACTAATAACTCTTGCCTGTGTTTTTTGGTTTGTAATCTTGTTGTTATTCTCAAATAAAGTTTTTATTTTTAATTAGACATTTGTGCCCATGTGTTTGTTTACATTTGGTAGGGTAGGAGTAGGGTTTGAGAAGGACTGGCAGGACAGAAGCTTCTAGGTCGGAATCTGGAGTCCTGGTCTTTAGAGGAGCCAGTCTTATACCGAGTCTTCTGGCTTCCAGAATTTGCTTTCCCAAGCCCACTTGGAGCTCTGACTTGGGACAAAGGCATCCTTTATAAGACCCCAGCCTTCACATCTGGGTACCTCTTGTCAACGGTGGACTTAGCCTGGGTGGGCTACCCTGGCTGGCTTGCTTTGCGTTCTGTGCCGAGAGAGAATAGATGTTTCTGTTGGCCGATCACTTGTTTTAAGAGTCTGGCTTTGAACTGTGCTTATGTGGCTGAAATGGCTGTGGACTTTACTCCATCTCCCAGTTGTTATAAGGATGACAAGCGTGTGCCGAGACTGTTGGTTAACTCGGGTTACATGTTCAGCCCTTGTTTTTATTTTATTTTATTATTTTTTAATATATGTTTTAATACTTTAAGCTGGGGACTTAGCTACTAACTCTGTGTAACCAACCATGATTTACAACTCCTAGATACTGGGTTTAGAAGCTCATGTCACACAACCAGCCAGAGTTTATGTGGGAAAGAAAAAAAAAAAACATGTTTGGGAAGGATAAAATCTCGAATTGAATTAAAACTATTCTAGAAAAGAGGAGAGTAGGATTGTAGGCATTGGGACCATATTGGCGATCTTCTGCTTTCACTATTTTATCAGTTAAACAACAGATCGGGGATAGAGGTGTGGGAGGAGTTGGTGTGGGGGAGTTGGTGTGGGGGAGTTGGTGTGGGGGAGGAGGTGTGTAGGGGGTTGGTGTGGGAGTTGGTGTGGGGGAGTTCTTGTGGAGGCACCCAGCACAGCAAACAACAACAGCAATTTCTGATCTAGTTTTCAAAGACAAAGTACTTCACGAGTATTTAAAGCTGTAGAGAAGCCGAGCTTGTCCTACAAGGCAGATGCTGCTTTCACAACAGTGCAGTGTAAGGAGAGCAAATTAGCAGGAAGAGAAACCTGTCCTGCTTGCATTCATTTAAGGACACTGGAGTAGATACAAACCTGAGCTCCTCTGGCTGTTAGCAGTTTGCTGGAAAATCTTCACCATAATCCTGTAACCAATGCATTGCCTCTGGGTGTTTAATTACGATGATCATACTAACCATTTGCAAGAGTACAGCTTTTATGTAGTTAAGAGTCATATCCTTAACCCATTTTCAGAAAACACGGATTGCAGCTGAGCTCTGTGCAGATGGAATTATTTTTTGATAGTCCAAAATAGTATCAACCAACTTCTGAATGAAAGAAACTGAATAATCCAAGTAGATTTAGACCCTTCATCTTTAGTTGGGCAGTGGTGGGGCGTGCCTTTAATTCCAGAACTTGGGCGGCAGAGGCAGGCAGATCTCTGTGAGTTCAAGGCCAGCCTGCTTTCTAGAACAAGTTCTAGGGCAGTCAGGGCTACACAAAGAAACCCTGCCTCAAAAACCAAAACAAACAAAAACAAAAGGAAAAGAAAGAAAGAAAAAGAAAAGAAAAAAAAGTATGTTCATCATTAACTATTTTATTAAACAGAGTCATGATCAGGTAGCGATGTTTGGGGGATGACAGACTAAATATTAATGAAAGTCCCATAAGATTGCAATAGAAGTCAGGTCGTGGTGGCTCATGAGGTGAGCAAGGAGTTTTACTGCAAATTCAAAGTCAGACCAGTCTACAGAGTGAGACTCTGTTCAAAGCGGGTGGAAAATTATAATACATCTAAAAGAATCCCATTTCCTTGTGCCTTTACAGTAAGGTTATATATAATATGACGAATTAATCATATGTTTGGGTTATAGCATTGCAAACTGTAAGTCTAGAAATGCCACCATGTGCTGAAAAAAAAAGAAAAAGAAAAACTTCTTGAGACAGGGTCATACTGCAGCTCTGGCTGGCCTGAAACTTACTTTGTAGACTAGGCTAAGCCAGAACTCAGACCGGCCTCTGCCTCCCAAGTGGTGGGATGAGAGGTGTGTGTTACTACACCCAGTGTCAGAAAATATTTGGTAATGATTAATGACTGTTATTATGTATACTATGCTCTTAAGAATATTTATTTTTATTATTTTTAATTTTGTGTATATGTGTGTGGCGGTTATAAATGAATGGATGCCAGGGAGGCCAAAAGAGGGCATTGTTTTCCCCTGGAATTGTAGTTAAGGGTGGTTGTGTGCTGCTCAACATGAGCGCTGGGTTCAGATCTCTGATCCTCTTTAAGACTAGTAAGCATGATATGATATGATATGATATGATATGATAGGATATAAATGCTTGAGACTGTACTCTTACTTACAGAAAAGTGTTATTATGAAGTGATACCTGGTGCACCACCCGCAGCTTCAGATAAGCTTCAGATAGCTTGTGCCTACTTGAGTCAAGATTGCATCACGATGTCAAGTCATGTGACTGACTTATGCTGTCTTGGTTTTTGTAAGTTCACAATATCATATTTGCACAAGACTGGCTGATTGGACTGGTGATGTGTCTCATTTGGTAAAGTGTTTGCTTAGCATGCACAACCCCTGGATTGTATCCCTCCCTGATACAACATAAAACCACATGAGCAAGTACACCTGTAATCCCAGCACTCAGGAGGCGGAGGCAGGAGACTTAGGATTTAGGAGGCATTCTTGGCTACACAGGGAGTTCAAGCCCAGCTTGGGTCAGTTTTTCTTTTTTTAAAATCTAAGCTATATTATTACCATGCTGTTCTCACAAAAGATGGCATAATTTATGTTAATCGTTTGGGTAAGTAGAAGCTACCCAATGAGTTTGAAATGATTTGTGGGGCATTTACGTCAGGACAGTTTACTCGTGCCCTCATTTTTGTTCATTCTTACATATCTGGACTTCCTTCACAACGAATGAGAAAAGTAGAGCTTCAAAAGACTTGGGTTAGAAAGAATTATGTCTTTAATACAAGCACAGGGGAGGGAGAGGTAGGCGGCTCTCTGTGAGCTTGAGGGTGGTCTGGTCTACAAAGTGAGCTCCAGGACAACAAGAGTCATGTAAAGTAACCTGTCTGGAAACAAGCAAACAAATAACTCCCACCCCCCAAGCCCAAACAAAAAAAATAAAGAGTCAGAATGGAGGCTGGAGAAATGTTCTGCAGTTAACAGTCTGGCTTTTTTTTTTCTTTTTTCTTTCTTTCTTTCTTTCTTTCTTTCTTTCTTTCTTTCTTTCTTTCTTTCTTTCTTTTTTTTTTTTTTTTTTTTTTTTTTTTTTGCAGAGGCCCCAGGTTCAATTCCCTGTACCCACATGGAGGCTCACAACTGGTTGTAACTCTAGTTCCAGGGATCCAACCTGCTCTTCTGACTTTTTCTGGGTACCACACCCTCACGATGCCCATAATGCATGCCCACAAATCCTCACACACATAAAATTAAAATTAATGCATCCGGTTAGCCAGGGACATTCAGATGACTGCGAACCCACTCAGAGTAATGTGTGCTGTGGGTTTCAGTCCCTAAGTTTATCTAGAAAAATGGCCTAACCGTAAGGATGTGGCAGAGCAGATTCGAGTGTCCATGAAACTGTTCTCACACTCTGCCTCAGAGCACGTCACCCCAGGCCACTATGCATTTCCATTTTTAGTGAAAAGCATGTGAAGCCCGTCAGAAATAATTTTCTTTTATACATGGAAAAAAAATTAAATCAACTTGGCACATTTCCTGAGAAACTAAACTCAGATTTTCTCAGTAAGTTTTTTTCTGACGTTCTGTTAATGGCTTATTTTATTTTTCCTTTTTTCAATACATTTTTAAAACTTCATTTTACATCCTGATCCCACCTCTTCCTTCGAAGTTCCACCCTTAGAAATCTCTCAGAACACTGGGAGCACCCTTGGGTACCACCCCACCCTGGGACATCTAGTCCCAGCAGGACTAGGTACATCCTATCCCACTGAGGCCCAACTCTTCCAGTCCAGGGAGAGGGGGAAGGGATCCAATGGCAGGGAACAGACATTGAACCCCTGCTTCTCTGTGAGTCCCCGTGGGCCAAGGTCAGTTGATTCTGCGTGTCTCCCTGTGGTAACCTTGCTCAAGACTAAGACTCTCTGAGCTCTGCCTGTTGTCTGGCTGTGGGTCTCTGCACCTGTTTCCATCTGCTGCCGGATGAATCCACTCAGGAGACAGATATGCTATGAAACCTGTCTGAAACCATAGCAGAGTATGGCTAATGGTGTCAGGGTTTGGCTCTCTCCCATGGGATGGGTCTCACGATGGGGTAGTCATTGGTTGGCTGTTTCCTCAGTCTCTGCTCCATCTTTATTCCTGCACATCTTGAAGGCAGGACAGATTTTGAGTTGAAGGTTTTGTGAGTGGATTGATGTCCCTCTCCCTCCTCTGGAATTCCTGCCTGGGTTTAGGAGGTGGTTCCTTCAGTCTCTAAATCCCCCTGTGGTAGGAATCTCAGCTAGCACCCCCCCATAGACTCCTCATATCCCCCCTCCATCCCATGCCTCTAACTGATCCCAGAGTTGCCCCCCTGCTGATTTCTGTTCCCCTCTTTCCCCCCTTTTCTTTCCTACCCAGTTCCCTCTCCATCCACCTCCGATGACTATTTAGTTTTCCCTTTGGAGTGAGATTCGTCTGTCCACCCTTGGGGTCCCAGTTTCTTTGGGTCCGTGGGTTGCTTTATGGCTGTCCTATGCTTTATGACTAATGGCCACTTACATGTGAGTACATATCATATACATTTTTCCGGCTCTGGGTTACCTCACTTAAGATGATATTCTCAAGTTCCATCCATTTGCCTGCAAGATTCATAGTGTCTTTGTTTTTAATAGCTGAATAGTATTCATGGTGTAGCTATAACACATTTTCTTTATCCATTCTTTAGTTGAGGGACATCTAGGCTGTTTCCAGTTTCTGGCTGTTACAAATAAAGCTGCTATGGATATGGTTGAGCAAGTGCCCCTGTGGTAGAGTGGGACATCTTTTGGATATATACCCACGAGTGGTATAGGTGAGTCTTTAGGTAAACCCAAAGCCACCAAAATAATGTTCAAAGTGGTTTTACAAGTTTGCACCCCCATCAGCAATGGAGGAATGTTCCCCTTGCTCCCCATCCTCATCAGCATGTGCTGTCACTTGAATTTTTGATCTTAGCCATTCTGATGGGCATAAGATGGAATTTCAGGGTTGTTTTGATTGGCATTTCCCTGATGACGAATGTCTAGATTAGGTAGGTTTTAAAGAATTTTATTTTTATCATTTTCAATTATATGTATACGTGTGGGTCTGTGCGTGTGAGTGTATGTTCCTGCAGGTGCCAGGAGGGTCAGATCCCAGAACTGAAGGCAGCTGTGGGTCATCTGATGTGAGTGCCGGGAACCGACTCTGGCTGCTGGCTCTGACTGCTGGCTCTGCAAGAGCCGTCCGTACACATGCTTTCTAATGCAGCCATCTCTTTAGCTGCCTGTAGGGCAGGTTTTAACTTGTTATGGTTCTTGGGAAACTGAGGAGACTGCAGGCTGGCTCTTGGTGCTTGGGAAACATTATGGATCGAGTGATTATGTTTAGTGTAGACCGCAATGGTGACTTCCTGATCTGTTGTAATTCTGTAAACGAATTGTGCTTGAATAATGCATCCGAAGAATGGGAAATGGCCTTGTTGGAGTAGGTGTGGTCTTGTTGAAGGAGGTGTGTCACTGTGGGGGTGGGCTCGAGACCTTCCTCCTGGCCATGTGGGAGCCATGTCTGCCTTTGGATCAAGCTGTGGAACTTTCAACTCCTCCAGAGCCACATCTGTCTGGACACTGCCGTGCTCCCACCTTGATGATAATGGACCGAATCTCTGAACCTAGAAGCCAGCCCCAATTAAATGTTGTCCTTTATAAGAGTTACTTTGGTCCTGGTGTCTCTTCACAGCAATGGGAACCCTAAGACAGTAACTAATATACTATGCCTAGAGCGCACCTCCTGTGTAAGTAACTACACCATGTGTAATGTCTGCTCCTCATTGTCAACTTGACCACATCTGGAATGAACACAATGCAGAACTGGAGGGCTCACTTGTGATCTAGATCCTGAGGCTGGAAGACACAAGTTTCTGACCTGGTTCCTGGCAGGGAGATCTTGAGGCACTGAAAAGCTTAGGCCCAGGCAAGGGAGTACGCACCTTTAATCCCAGGAGGCTGAGGCAAGGAGAGCTCTGAGTTCAAGGTCAGCCTGGGACAAAGCAAGTCCCAGATCTGGGGAGGGTTATACACACCTTTAATCTGGGCCACATCTTCTACTGGAGACCTACATAAGGGTATTGGAAGGAAGAAGACTCTCTTCTCTGCCTGCTTGCATCTACTTGCCAGCACATCTGTTGGAATCTACTTCTACCGAAGACCAGCTGAAACAGCCAGCCTCGTGGGACCCAGCAACTACTGGATTCTTGGACTTCCCATTCACAGCTGGCCATTGTTGGGGAGTTGAACTGCAGACTGTAAGTCATCACAATGAATTCCCTCAATATAGACATTCCATAAATTCCGTGACTCTAGAGAACCCTGACTAATACACCATGTCCAGAGGTAAGTAACCAACGCACTGTGCCAAGCACAGTCACCCTATGTAACTAATGGACCACACACCTTCTGGCTCAGTAACTAATACACCATGTCGAGAGCACACATTCTGGTTAAGTAATGAGTGTCTCATTCCAGAGCACACTTTCTATCTTGATACCTTCAGTGGGCCACGCCCCTTCTGCAGTCGATCATTGCAGCAATTTGTGTCCTTTGGCCACACTTTGCACACTTCCTAGTGGGTGCTTTGTTTTTGTGTTGGGAGACAGGGCCACATTGTGTCTTCCCTGTGTTGGAGCTCATGTTCTTGTGTTTATCCCCTGAGTGCTAGAATTATAGCCACACGCTACTGGGCCTGATTTTACCCTCTGTCTTTTTATTAATTGTTTATATTTATTTTTGTCACTTTGTTTTAAAGTTAATTAAAGATGGCTATGGTAGTACACACATGTAAATGAGTAATTCTAGAACTTGAGAGTCTGAGGCAGGAGTATCCTGGGTTGGAGGCCAGACTGGGGTCTCTTCTACAGTGTGACTCTGTTTTTGTTTATTTTTCTTCGTTTTTTAAGAAAGAGAAGAAACAGATTTTAATTTTCAGGCTCCAGAGAAGTCTCAGTAGTTTAAGAGTGCCTGCTGGTCTTAATTGTGAGTTTGGTTCCCAGCTCACAATTGCCTGTAACTCTAGCTTCAGGGGATCTGACACCCTCTTCTGGTCTCTGTGGACACCAGGACACCAACACACACATACCTTACACACAGAGACACATATACACTTAAATAAAAATAAAAACCTTTAGGGTTAAATTCTAAATTGATGAGCAACTGAGTTAACTAACATTTGCATTATTCATGTGCATGCAGGTCTACAGAAATCTCAAACATCTTGTCTCTTTCTATGTCCTTATTTTATTTTATTTTATTTTATTTTGAACTTAAGTGTTGGGGATTGAAGCTAGGGCCTCTTGCTTGCTGGATAAGTGCAGCATTTTGAGCTGCCTTCCTAGCCCATAGTAGCTCTAGTCAGTACAACCACAGCAAGGGTCTCAGGGTCAACTTTTACCTGCCCTGCCACTCTGTGATAGCAAGTTGTGGTTTGAGCAAGAATGTCCCCCATGGACTCCCATACTTGGTCTCTAGTTGGTGGCTCAATTTGGGGAGGTTTAGGAGGCGTGGCATTACTGGAAGAAGTAGGTCATTTGCTCCAAGCAAATCTGATAGATCTAAATTTCTCTCTATGCTTCGGTTGATTCTTTTCTTTGTGCTTGCATTTAAAGATATGAGTGATCAGCTTGCTGGTCCAGCACTCTGCCTGCCTGCCACGATGGAGTCTAATCCTTTGAAAACATAAGACAAAGTAAACTCTTTATTACTTAGTGCCCACACAGACCCAGTGATTAAAGTTAATTATCCCTTTACTGCAGTGGACTTGTCAGAAAAGGCTTGTTGTCTAGCTCCCTCTTCGATGAGGGTCTCAATAGTGCATGAGCCCTTTGTACACTTGAAATCTGTTTTCTCTTCAGAAGGTAAGAGGGACATAGAGTTGTAAGGGTCTGTTTTCATGAGGCATTAAGCAGAGACTTTAATTTAGCTTTAAGACTTTCATTCTAGATGCCTGGAAGCCAGTCTTCTGTTAGCCTTTGGAACAAGATGTTGAACTCTCGGCAACCCCTGCGCCATGCCTGCCTGGGTGCTGCTTTGCTCCCGCCTTGAAGAAAATGGACCCTCTGAGCCTGTAAACTAGCCTCAATTAAATGCTGTCCTTATGGGTTTGACCCCCAAAGACTCATATGTTTGAATACTTGGCCCAGGGGGAGTGGCGACATTAGGAGGTGTGGCCTGTTTGGAATTGGAGGAAGTGTGTCACCGTAGGCTTGAGGTCTCTTATGATTAAGCTTTTCCCAGTGCGGAATTCTAGTCTCCTCCTGGCTGCCTTCAGAACACAATCCTCTTGCTTTTGGATCAAGATGTCGAACTCTCAGCTCCTCTAGCACCAATTCTACCCGCACACTGCCATGTTTTTCATGATGATGATGATGATGATGGACTAAGCCTCTGATACTGTAAGCCAACCCCAATTAAATCTTTGACTTTATGAGAATTGCCTTGGTCATGGTGTCTCTTCACAGCACTGTAACCCAACCTAAGACACACCCCGTGCCTATGTAATGTAAAAGCAGCCATACAAAATAGCTAGATGCAAACACTAGATGCGTTTCACTAAAATTACTGGAAGGGGATGAGGGATGCGGGATGCAGGATGCAGGATGCTGAAACTGAAATCGCATGTATTGTTTATACTTTTCCTTTGCTTTTTTTTCTTACTGTTTTATGGTGTGAAAATTGTCCTTATTGTTTTCTTGTTTTTGTTTTTTGGTAGCCTAGGATGGTCTGAAATTTGTGGCAATCTTCTTAAAACATTCTCAAGTACAGCTACCACACCCAGGCCAGAATATGGAAACTGCTCTTATCTCACAGAATTTCCAGGAAGAGATGAGGCATTCAATTTAACTTGACATGATATCAATTTAATTATGCAATTGGGAGGGATTTTTCAATTTTTGTGACAATTGTGTAAGCATATTTTCAAATAATTTTATGTGAACAGACAATATTGTTCAATAAATTACTAGTATGGTATCGTGACACAAAGGTAAAATATATCGGGTTAAATATGATTTTATCTTTCTGGTACTGTTTCTCATAGATTTTTATCAAACGGTGTGGATTCTTAGTTCATTTCTGGATGCATTTAAATGTGGACTGGAAAAATTGAAAAAAAGAATGTATGCATCAAGGAAAAGTTTATGAAGTGATCAGATAATGAAGCCTGCTTGGTGTCATGGAAACTTAGGAGACCAAACTCTCGGTCCGCTGCAAATTTGTTATCTCATGTTGTTTGGGCTCCAGATGCCGCTCGTTACTCCTTCCGTTTTAGCCATTGTTTGCTAAATTCTTTTCCAGTTCCTCAGAGCAGCTGTTGTAGATTTTCTTTGCTTTCTGTTTCCAACCTTATCATGTCTCCCTCCTGAGCTGGAGAGCCAGTGCCTATGTCTGTCCTGGGAGCTCCTACAGGACTCTTCCCTTGTCCTTGGACATTTCTGCTGCCTTTCCTGCTCCATACCTCATTTTTCTGTTTATTCCTCTCCTATTCCTGGGGAACGTGGTTATTTTGATTTCTACGACCGAATCATCTGTGTTCTCACAACCACTATTTCTGAACACTTTCCGTAAAACTGTTTAATTGTTGATCTCCTGCATCTTTTTTTTTTGTCTCCCTTCTTCTCCCTTATATATTTTTTAAAATATTTACTTTATGAGTATGTATGTATTGTTTGCCTGCCTATGTGTGTGCCTGGTGCCTAAAGTGACAAGGAAAAGGTATAGGACCCCCTGGAACTAGAGTCAGTTATAGACCGCCGCAAACATGTGGGTGCCGGGAAATCCAGTGCTCTTAATCCCTGAGCCATAGCTTCAACCCCAACAGTCACTCTCTTTTTTTTTTTTTTTTTTTTTTTTTTTTTTTTTTTTTTTTTTTTTGAGCTGAGGACCAACCCAGGGCCTTGTGCTTGCTAGGCAAGAGCTCTACCACTGAGCTAAATCCCCAACCCAACAGTCACTCTCTTTATGAAACAGTTTTCATGTATCCCAGGCTGGTTTCAAACTCACTATGTAGATGACATCCTATTCCCGGTTTGCCTACTTGCGTGCTTTTGGGATGTCAGGTGTAGGCTACCACGCCCAGCTTCTTGCTCTCCCTGAGTCAGACCTTGTCCAGTCTCTCAGCAGTGATACCTCGTGCCAGTGAACATTTACTCTGTTGACTAAGGTACTGTCCTCATTGGTGTGTATTGGCCTGTATCACCCCTTCACTTATACCTTAAAGTAATCACAAATCTACAACCAAATAATTAATTCCTAGGCCTCTTTATTTGAGGATACTGACCAGCCTTTTAGGCTATTTTGCATCTTAAATGTAATCTATACCCAATACCTTCCCTTAACCAAGTATTCTTAGCTCTCCCATACTGAAAAATCTGCTTTCTCTCTGCTGTTATCAACTCTGATTTCTATTAAAAACCTTCTTTCTCCACATTCCCACCATCATTCCTGTTCTCTTTACATTCTCATTTGTCCTTGGTAACTAATGTATATTTCTAGGGGAATTTTTATTTCTTGGCTTCTGGAAGATTGTTT
Organism: Rattus rattus; assembly: GCF_011064425.1. Lineage (NCBI taxonomy): Eukaryota > Metazoa > Chordata > Mammalia > Rodentia > Muridae > Rattus > Rattus rattus. The sequence continues at coordinate 99,782,218 of NC_046156.1, forward strand.
TCTTCATATCTAGTATAGTGGCTTGAATGGGTTTGGCCCCCATAAACTCATGTGTTTCAATGCTCGGCCTATAGTGAGTGGCACTATTAAGGAGGTGTGGCCTTTTTAGAGTAGGCATGGCCTTTTTTGGAGGAGGTGTGTCTCTGTGGGAGTGGGCTTCAAGGTTTCCTATGCATAGTTCTGCCTGGTGTGGAATTCTCAGCTCCTTCTCCTGCACCATGTCTGCCTGAATGCTGCCATGCTTCCTGCCATGATGATAATGGATTAAACCTCTGAAACTGTAAGTCAGCTCCCATGAAATATTTTACTTTATAAGAGTCACTTTGGTCATGTGTCTCTTCACAGCAATTAAGCCCTAATTAAGACACCTAGGGTCAGGTGTAAATTTTTTGCAGCCTATCTTAATAAGCATTTAACCCTTCCTCTAGCCCATCACCCACCAGAGGTAGTGGAAAAGTTAGGATATGGGGGAAGTGGACCTATTTAGCAATAGGTCATTCGGGGAGAGCTCAATCTTCTTTGGTAGTAGTTCAGTCCCGTAGCAGACACCAGATACGACTCAGCAGCTGCAGCCCAGCCCTCTAGGCAGGCAGACACCAGACACAAACCAGAATCTTCACAGATTTAATCTTGAAGAAACTGCCAGGCTCACCAACTGGCATGAGGCAAGGCTGGGGAAGCAGCAAGCTGCCCCAGGAACCTCTGGAGCAGTTCTTGGGTAAGTTTCTCTCAATGTCAGCAGTTACCACAAAAGCTGAGCTCAACGACACTGTAAGGCAAACCAATACATGCATGTTATTAGCAATGAGTAGCAAGACAGAGCAAACCAAACCAAGCTCAGTGCTTGTCTCCCACTGTCTGTGGGGTCATATTTATACTCCTTCATCACACCTCCTTTCACCTGAGTCTGTTGAAGGATGACATTCTTTCACGTGTCTGTGTTATAAAGACATCCTGTGCATTCACCTGTGCATAGCAAACTATCATTTGCTGCAGCTGACTTTGCAAACAAACCAGAGGTTTCCGCTTCACTGAGGTTTTCCTTTTACTGGAGATGTTGGTTACACACTTGTCATTCTGCACTAGTGTTATGTCTTTAACCGACTCTTCCTGTCCTTTACTGAACTAAGCTCCTGTTCCAACTTTTACCTTAGGGCTGGTGGTGACTTATCTATCCCTCCCCCTGTTTCTGAGACAGGATCTCACTCTGTAGCTGAGGAAGGCCTTGAACTCACTGAGACCTGCCTGCTTCTGCCTCCCTAGTACTAGGATTAAAGGCATGCAACACTGCATCCAGGTCCCTGAATATTTTATGTGAAATTGACAGGCATTCTAGTTAAAACTGAACAAACAGATATTTCCTTCCAAATGTCCCTCCCCCAACCCCCACATACATGCACATCTTGTTATCCTAGCCCCTAACTCATGGAGGAATTCTCTGGAACCTTCCAGTTAAGCCTGCCAGAGAACAAAGTAGGCTATCCAAGGAGGTGGTAGGCTAACAACAGATCTTAGCCCTCTCTCCTCCCCTTTCTTCTCCTCTCCTTCCATCTCTTCCGCTCTCCTATCCTCCCCTCCCCTTCTCCTTTCCTCTATATACCATCCCACAATGAAATAAGGCATTAGTTCTTTGAGAAAATAAATAATATTGACAAATCCTTATCCAAATTAACTAAAAGGCAGAGAAAGAATATTGAAATTATCAAACTTAAAAATGAAATGGGGGACATAACAGACTCTGAGAAAAAGTTTCTTTTTATTTATTTATTTTTATTGGGATTTTTTATTTACAATTCAAATGTTATCCCCTTTCCTGGTGTCCCCTCCAAGAAACACCCATCTCATCCTCCCTCCCCTTGCTTCTAAAAGGGTGCTCACCCACCCACTCCTGCCTCCCCCAACCCTGGCATTCCCCTACACTGGAATATCTAGCCTAGACAAGACCTCTAGGCCAAGGGCCTCTCCTCCCACTGATGCCCAACAAGGTCATCTTCTGCTACATATGTGGCTGGAGCCTATGTACATTCCTATGTACTCTTTGGATGGTGGATTAGTCCCTGGGAGCTCTGGGGGGGTCTGATTGGTTGAAATTGTTGTTCTTCTTATTGGGTTGCAAACCCCTTCTGCTCCTTCACTCCTTTCTCTAACTCCTCCATTGAGGACCCTGTTCTCAGTTCAAAGGTTGGCTGTGAGCATCCGCCTCTGCATTTGTCATGCTCTGGCAGAGCCTCTCAGGAGACAGCTATACCATGCTCCTGTCAGCAGGCACTTCTTGGTATCAGCAATATTGTCTGGGGGGCAGTCTCTGAATGGCAATTCCTTCAGACTTTGCTCCACACTTTGTCTCCGTATTTTGTCCTGTGAGTATTTTGTTCCCTTTCTAAGAAGGACTAAAGTATCCATGCTTTGGTCTTCCTTCTTCTTGATGTTCATGTGGTCTGAGAATTGTATCTTGGGTATTGTGAACTTTTGGGCTAATATCCAGTTATCGGTGAGTGGATACTGTGGGTGTTCTTTTGTGACTGGGTTATCTCACTCAGGAAGATATTTTCTAGTTACATCCATTCACCTGAGAATTTCATGGAGTTACTGTTTTTAATAACTGAGAGTACTCAATTATTCAAACACATTTTTGTATCCATTCCTCTGTTGAAGGGCATCTGCGTTCTTTCCAGCTTCTGGCTATTATAAATAAGGCTGCTATGAACATAGAGAAGCATGTGTCTTTGTTATATGTTGGGGCATTTTTTGGGTATATGCCCAAGAGAGGTATAGCTGGGTCCTCAGGTACTATGTCTAATTTTCTGAGGAACCACCAGACTGATTTCCAGAGTGGTTGAACCAGCTTGTAATCCCACCAACAATGGAGGAGTGTTCCTCTTTCTCCACATCCTCGCCAGCATTTGCTGTCACCTGAGTTTTTTATTTTAGCCATTCTGACTGGTGTGAGGTGAAATCTCAGGGTTGTCTTGATTTGCATTTCCCTGATGACTAAGGATGTTGAACATTTCTTTAGGTGCTTCTTGGCCATTTCATATTCCTCAGTTGAGAATTCTTTGTTTTCCTTTGTACCCCATTTTATAAATAGGGTTATCTAATTCGCTGGTTATTTAACTTAACTTCTTAAGTTCTTGTATATGTTGGATAATAAGCCCTCTATGGATGTAAGATTGGTAAAGATCTTTTCCCAATTTGTTGGTTTTGTCCAATTGACAGTGTCCTTTGCCTTACAGAAGCTTTGCGATTTTATGAGGTTCCATTTGTTTATTGATCTTAAAGCATAAGCCATTGGTGTTCTGTTCAGGAAATTTTCTCCTGTGCCTATGTGTTCAAGACTCTTCCCCACTTTCTCTTCTATTAGTTTCAGTGTATCTGGTTTTATGTGGAGGTCCCTGATCCATTAGACTTTAGCTTTGTACAAGGCGATAGGAATGGATCGATTTGCATTCTTCTAAATGCTGACTGCCAGTTGAACCAGCACCATTTGTTGAAAATGCTATCTTTTTCCATTGGATGGTTTTATCTCCTTTGTCAAAAATCAAATGCCCATAGGTGTGTGAGTTCATTTCTGGGTCTTCAATTCTATTCCACTGGTCTATCTGCCTGTCTCTGTACCAATACCATACAATTTTTATCACTATTGCTCTGTAATACAGCTAGTGTCAGGGATGATGAAATACCTAGAAATTCTTTTTTTGTTGAGAATAGTTTTCGATATCCTGGACTTTTTGCTGTTCCAAATGAATTTTCAAATTGTTCTTTCTAAGTATGAAGAATTGAGTTGGAATTTTGATGGGGCTTGCATAGAATCTGTAGATTGCTTTTGACAAGATGCCCATTTTTACTGTATTAATCCTGCCGATCCATATGCATGGAAGATCTTTCCATCTTCTGAGATCTTCACATTTTTTCTTCAGAGACTTGAAGTTCTTGTCATACAGATCTTTCACTGGCTTCATTAAGAGTCACACCAAAGTATTTTATATTATCTGTGACTATTGTGAAACTTGTCATTTCCCTAATTGCTTTCTCAGCCTGTTTATCCTTTGAGTAGAAGAAGGCTTCTGATTTGTTTGAGTTAGTTTTTTACCGAGCCACTTTGCTGAAGATGTTTATCAGCTGTAGGAGTTCTCTAGTGGAACTTTTGGGGTCACTTAAGTATACAATGATGTCATCTACAAATAGTGATATTTTAACTTCTTCTCTTCCAATTTGTATCACTTTGAGCTCCTTTCCTTGTCTGATTGCTCTGGCTAGGACTTCAAGTACTATATTGAATAAATAGGGAGAGAGTGGGCAGCCTTGTCTAGTCCCTGATTTTAGTGGGATTGCTTCAAGTTTCTCTCCATTGAGTTTGATGTTGGCTACTGGTTTGCTGTACATGGCTTTTACTTTGTTTAGGTATGGGCCTTGAATTCTTGATCTTTCCAAGACTTTTACCATGAAAGGGTGCTGAATTTTATCAAATGCTTTTTCAGCATCTAATGAAATGATCATGTGGTTTAATTTTTCTTTGAGTTTTTTTAATATAGTGGATCATGCTGATGGAATTCTGTATATTGAACCATCCCTGCATCCCTGGAATGAAGCCTACTTGATCATGATGGATGATCATTTTGATGTGTTCTTGGATTTGATTTGTGAGAATTTTGAGTATTTGGCATTGATATTCATAAGGGAAATTAGTCTGAAATTCTCTTTCTTTGTTAGGTCTTTGTGTGGCTTAGGTATAAGAGTAATTGTGGCTTCATAGAAGGAATTGTATAGTGCTCCGTCTGTTTCTATTTTGTGGAATAGTTTGGATAGTATTGGTATGAGGTCTTCTATGAAGTTCTGATAGAAATCTGCACTGAACCCATCTGGTCCTGGGCTCTTTTTGGTTGGGAGACTTTTAATGACTGCTTCTATTTCTTTAGGGGTTATGGGGTTGTTTATATGGTTTATCTGATCCTGATTTAACTTTGGTACCTGGCACTTGTCTAGAAAATTGTCCATTTCATCCAGACTTTCCAGTTTTGTTGAGTATAGGCTTTTATAGTAGGATCTGATATTTTAAAAAAATTTCCTCAGTTTCTGTTATGTTTCCCTTTTCATTTCTGATTTTTTTGTTGTTGTTTTTTTGTTTTGTTTTGTTTTTTTTTTTTGTTTTTTTTTTTTTGGAGCTGGGGACCGAACCCAGGGCCTTGCGCTTGCTAGGCAAGTGCTCTACCGCTGAGCTAAATCCCCAACCCCCCATTTCTGATTTTGTTAATTTGGATACTGTTCCTGTGCCCTCTGGTTTTTTATTTTTTATTTTCTCAAAGAACCAGCTCCTGGTTTTGTTGATTCTTTGTATAGTTCTTTTTGTTTCTACTTGGTTGATTTCAGCCCTGAGTATGATTTTTTTCCTGCTGTCTCTTCTTGCTGGGTGAATTTCCTTTTTTTTTTATTCTAGAGCTTTCTGGTGTGCTGTCAAGCTGCTAGTGTATGCTCTCTAGGATTTTTGGAGACACTCAGAGCTATGAATTTTCCTCTTAGCACTGCTTTCATTGTGTTCCATAAGTTTGGGTATGTTGTGACTTCATTTTCATTAAATTCTAAAAAGTCTTTAATTTCATTCTTTATTTCTTCCTTGGCCAAGTTATCATTGAGTAGAGCATTGTACAGCTTCCATATGTATGTGGGCTTCCTGTCATTTTTGTTGTTATTGAAGACCAGCCTTATTTCATGGTGATCTGATAGGATGCTTGGGATTATTCCTATCTTCTTGAGGCCTGTTTTGTGACTGATTATATGATCAATTTTGGAGAAGTTACCACGAAGCGCTGAGAACAAGGTATATCTTTTATTTTAGAATGAATGTTCTGTAAATATCTGTTAAGTACATTTGGTTCATAACTTCTGTTAGTTCCACTGTGTCTCTGTTCAGTTTCTGTTTCTATGATCTGTTCATTGAGGAGAGTAGGGTGTTGAAGTCTCCCACTATTATTGTGTGAGATGCAATGTGTGCTTTGAACTTTAGTAAAGTTTCTTTTATGAATGTGAATGCCCTTGCATTTGGAGCATAGATATTCAAAATTGAGAGTTCATCTTGGTGAATTTTTCCTTTGAGTATGAAGTGTCCTTCCTTAACATTTTTGATAACTTTTGGTTGAAAGTAGATTTTGTTTGATATTAGAATGTTTACTCCAGCTTGTTTCTTGCGACCATTTGTCAGAAAAAAAATTTCCCAGCCTTTTACTCTGAGGAAATGTCTGTCTTTGTTACTAAGGTGTGTTCTCTGTATGGAACAAAATGCTGGGTCCTCTTTTTTTTTTTTTTTCTTTTTTCTTTTTTTTCTTTTTTCTTTTTTCTTTTTTTCTTTTTTCTTTTTTTCCCGGAGCTGGGGACCGAACCCAGGGCCTTGTGCTTGCTAGGCAAGCGCTCTACTACTGAGCTAAATCCCCAACCCCTGAGTCCTCTTTATGTATCCAGTCTGTTAGTCTGTGTCTTTTGATTGGGGAATTGAGTCAATTGATATAGGGGACATTAGGCACCAATGATTGTTGTCTCCCATTATATTTTTTGTTAGAGTTGGAATTATGTTTGTATGGCTATCTTCTTTTCTGTTAGTTGAAAGATTACTTTCTTGATTTTTCTAGGGTGTGGTTTCCATCTTTGTGTTGGAGTTTTCTGTTGTGGTTTACCCTGGAGTTATCTGTATTTTGATGCTAATTCCACTGCCCCAAGGACAGCTGCCTAGTCACTTAATCAGCAATCAGGTGACTTCACCAGAAACTTCTCCCCATTGAATTTGTAAAATACAGGTGAGGAGCAGGTACAGGATAGAAGGAGGCCTGTCATTGGAGGAGAAGGAAGGATGGGTGGGAGAGAAGTCTGAAGGAAGAGGAGGAGCCTGGAACGGAAAGGAGGAGAGGGAGGGAGAGAGAGAAGCTGTGACAGGACAATATGGCGGGTGATGTTAAGATTCCACTCTGTACCTTTACAGGTTGTTACAAATGTTCTTAAGGGATGGATGGTACTGGGCTTTGTATGTTTAGGTGGGCAATTATATCTTACCAATTGGGTCAAAGATGATTGTGTTGTGTGTTCTTTTATGTGACGATTTGAGTGTAGCAAAGTGTCAGCGGCAGGAGACACTGGGCCACCGAGGAGTTGGGATGTATTTCCACCAAATATCTTGGGGCACCGCAGTGCTGGGCCTAGCTAGGTAAAAGACAACAATACTTTTTTATTTTTTATATTTTTACAACAACAGTTTTCCATGAATTATTCATTGTAGGGATGGATTTCTGAAAGATTTCATGTAAATTTGGTTTTGTTATAAAATATCTTGTAATTGAGATAATTGAGAGTTTTGCTGGATATAGTAGTCTGGGCTGGCATTTTTGTTCTGTTAGGGTCTGTATGACTTATGCCCAGGATCTTCTAGCCTTCATAGTCTCTGTTGAAAAGTCTGGTGTAATTCTGATAGGTTTGCCTTTATATGTTACTTGATCTTTTTCCCTTACTGCTTTTAATATCTTTCTCTTTTGTGTGTGCATTTGGTGTTTTGACTATTATGTGGTAGGAGGAATTTCTCTTCTGGTCCATCTATTGGAGTTCTGTAGGCTTCTTGTATGTTTATGGGCCTCTCTTTATGTTAGGGAAGTTTTCTTCTATAATTTTGTTGAAGATATACTGGTCCTGGTAAGTTGGGAATCTTTGCTCTCGTCTATACCTATTATCCTCAAGTTTGATCTTCTCATTTTGTCTTGGATTTCCTGGATGTTTTAGGTTTGGAGCTTTTTGCGTTTTGTATTTTCTTTGACTTCTGCTCCTGAGATTCTCTTTTCTATCTCCTGTATTCTGTTGGTGATGCTTGTGTCTATGACTCCTGATCTCTTTCTTAGGTTTTCTTTCTCCAGGGTGATAGCTTTATTGTTTCTATTTGCATTTCTAGATCCTGGATGGTTTTGTTCAATTCCTTCACCTGTTTGATTGTGTTTTCCTGCAGTTCTTTAAGGGGTTCTTGTGTTTCCTCTTAAAGGGAATCTACCTGTTTACCTGTGTTGTCTTGTATTTCTTTGGGGGGGGGTGGTATTTACATCTTTATCAAAGTCCTCTAACATCATCATGAGATGTGATTTTTTTTTTTTTTTGGTTCTTTTTTTCGGAGCTGGGGACCGAACCCAGGGCCTTGCGCTTCCTAGGCATGAAATGTGATTTTAAGTCAGAATCTTGCTTTTCTGGTGTGTTGGGGTATCCAGGACTTGCTGTGGTGGGAGAACTGGGTTCTGATGGTGCCAAGTGGCCTTGGTTTCTGTTGTGTATGTTCTTGTACTTGCCTTTCACCATCTGGTTATCTCTGGTGTTTGCTGGTCTTGTCTCTGATAGTGGCTTGACTCTCCCGTAAGTCTGTATGTCAGCACTTCTTGGAGAACAGCTCTCTCCAGATGGGATCTCAGTCCAGATAGCTGTGTTACAGGGTCAGATCAAGGCGCAAAAGGAAACCTAATATAGATTCTTAAAAAAAAAAAAATTTAAACATAGTTTAAACACCTGCATACCACCAAATTGAAAAATATAAAAAAATTAAGCAATTTAAATAGACCCATAACCCCTAGTGAAGTAGAAGCATCAATTAGAAATCTTACAAACAAATCCCTGGGCTAGATGGTTTTAGCACAGAATTCTTCCAGTTTCTCAAAGAAGAGTAAATGCCAATATTTCTCATATTTTCCCACAAAATAGAAATAGAAGGAACATTTCCCAAGTTTTTAACAAGGCCACAGTTAACACTAATACCCAAACCACATAGAAACTGAACAAAGAAAGAGATTTACAGACCAGCTTCCTTATGAACATAGAAGTATAAAAATATTTAAAAACCATAAAATTTCTAAATAGTTGCAAACCAAATCTAAGAACACAAGAACATAGCATCCACCATGATGAAGTAGGCCTCATCCCAGAGACTCATGAATATTTCAACATACATTAATAAATAAATGTAACCTACTGTATAAACTAAGTGAAAGACAAAAACCACGTGATCATCTCATCAGAGGCAGAAAAAGCCTTTGACAAAAATCCAATGTTTCTTCATGATAAAAATCCTGCAGATTAGGGATACAGGGAACATGCCTCAACAGAATAAGGAAAGTTTATAGCAAACACATAGCCAACATCACTTAAATGGAGAGAAGCTTAAAGCAATTCCAATAAAAGCAGGAACAAGACAATGTTGTTCACTCTCTCCAAACATACTCATTATAGTAGTTCTTGAAGTCTTAGCTAGAGCAATAAGACAACTGAATGAGATCAAGGGGCTAGAAATTATAGATTGTGTGATAGTATACAGAAGTGACCCTAAAATCCACTGGGAAATTCCTACAGGTGAATCATACTTTCAGCAGTGGCTGGGTACAAAGTTAACTCACATAAATCAGAAGCCTTCCTATGTATAAAGGGCAGAGTAAGAAATACTTCAGGGAAATAACACTTTTCACAATAGCAGCTAATGATATAAAATATCTTGTGGTGACTCTCTCCAAGCAAGTGAAATATTTATATCATAAAAATTTTGAGATGTTGAAGAAAGAATTTGAAGACGATAACAGAAGATGGCAAATCTCCCATGCTCATGGATCAGGCATATTAACATTGTAAAAATAGGCATCCTCTGAAGAGCAATCCACAGATTCAATGCAATTTCCTTAAAATTCCCACAAAATCCCTCTCAAATCTTGAAAGGATAAGTTTCAGCTTGATATGGAAATGCAAACAAAACAAAACAAAAATCCAACTAAACAACTAACCCAACAAAATCTACACATACCAAAAACACAGAATGGGAAACTATTTTTTACCAATTACATATGTTACAGAGAGCTCATAAGCCAAAAGATATGAGCTCCAAAAAACTAGTTACCAAGAAAACAAATACCCCAATTTAAAAATGGAGTAAAAATTGAAACAGAATTCTCAAGAGGAAACTCCAAGGGCTGAGAAACAGGCAGTGTGGCAGTTCCTCAGGAAGACGGGAATTGATTTACCTCAGGACCCATCTACACCAGTTATGCTAGTCAGTTATTCTAATGCTGTGAAGAGACACCGTGACCAAAGCAACTCTATAAAAGAGAGCATTTAACTGTGGCATGCTTATACATTCATAGGTTCATTCCATTATTGTTTTCGCAGGTAGGCATGGTGCTGGAGAGGCAGCTAACATCTATGTCCTGATCCATAGGCTGAGAGCAACTCTGGACATGCCAGAGGCTTTTAAAATCTCAGCATTCACCCCTAGTAACAAACTTTCTCCAAGGTCCTGCCTCCTAATCCTCTTTTTTCTTTCTTTTTTAAAAAAATTTCTTCTTTTTTTTAAATTTTATTTTTCTTGGATATTTTATGTATTTACATTTCAAATGTTATCCCCTCCCCCCACACCTCTTCCTACCTCCTTCTGCTTCTATGAGGATGCTCCTACTCCAACCTACCCACTCCCACCTCAGAGCCCTAGCATTCCCCTACCATTGGGGAAACAAGCCTTCACAGGACCAAGGGCTTTTCCTTCTATTGATGCTGAACAATGCCATCCTCTGCTACATATGTGGCTGGAGTCATGGGTCCCTTTGTGTGTACTCATTGGTTGGTGGTTTAGTCCCTGGAGGTCTCCTCTCGTGGCCTCCTAAACCTTCCTCTTTTTTTTTTTATTGATTATATTTCATTTTACCACCCTAATCCTTCTGATACTTTCAGATAGTGCCACTTCCTGTTCATGAAGCATTGATATATATGACCCTATGGGTCCATTCTTATTCAAACCACCACTTTCCACTCCCTGGCCTCCACAGGCTTGTAGTCATAGCATAATGCAAAAATGCATCTTGTCCAGTTTCAAACCCTAGTTAGTCTATTGCAGCCCAAACACTGGACAATGTTTAAAAGACCGAAGTTTGAAGTCTCTTCTGACACTCATAACAATCTTTGTAACCCAGTGTAAAATCAAAATTAAAAAGCAGATCACATATTTCTAATCTACAATGGTACAGAATATATATTATCATTCCAAAAAGGAGGAAACTGAACATAGGGAACAAATGCCTTCCTCATTACAGACCAAAGTAAGACCGAAAACCACCAGGGCAGTCTCCAAAATCTGCATCTTCATGTCTGATGTCAAAGAATTCTTCAGATCTCTAAGTCTTTCCAGCTTTGTTGACTGAATCATACTCCTCTCTCCAGGGCTGTTTCCACACCCCCTTAACAGCTCCCCTTGGTATGTACCCCATGACTCTGGTATCTCCAACATCAAGCAACAGAATTTGGCAGCTTCTGCCATGTGGTTCTGGTTTAGAATCAAGGATTCAAGAAAGGGGTTTCAGAATCTCCCTCTGCAGCTAAGGAAAACTACTGAGGTCAGACATGTACCAAGGGTGTTCTTGTGGGAGGCACAGAAGGAGTGCTTTGTGAAGCTATGAAGGTGAAGCCTCGGTTCCATTTGAAGACCTCAGGATGTTGGAGATGCCAGCAAAAGAATGGATAAAGAAAATATGGTACACAAGGGAGTGTAACTCAGCCATTTTAAAAAATAAATAATGAAATTCACAAGTAAATGGATGGAACTAAGAAAAAAAGTCATCCCAAGTTAGGTTACCCAGACCCAGAAAGGCAAAGAAGGTATCTATTTGTTTATAGGTGGATATTAGCTGCTAAGGCAATGATAATCAAGCTATGATCCATAGAACACAGAGGTTAAGTGTAGAGTAAGGGATTGGGGGAGACAGACAGATCTTACTAGGCAAGGGAAGCAGGATAGTTATGGATGGCTGGGAAGCAGACTGGAAGAGGATGAGTAAGTGAGGGAGGGGAGAGGAGAGGGGATGTGAGTGAATGTGGGGAGAGACAGCTAAAACTGAGAATCACTTGAGGGGTAGTGTGAAGAACGAATCCAGTAGAAGCTTCATAAAATATATAAATGTATAAAGCAGATCTAAATGAAGTCGCCAAATAAAGGGTGAGTGAGAGCCCCAACTGGCCATCTCTTGGGGTCTCATGGGAAATCCACAGACAACCCAGGCTGCTGCCAAGACAATAGGTTTCTCTCCACAAACTGACTGCAAGGCCTCCTGGCTGAAGGCGTCTACACAACACAGTGAATGTGGAGAAGCTGAGCTGGTGCTTACGTAGATCCTTCACCCTCTGTGCTTCTAGCATCTTTGGAACAGTAAAGGGACTCTGCTGTCTACCAAAGCAGAAAGGTAGACACCAAGTCAGCTGCAAAACCTTTGATCTACGATAGTGTCCTGCCTGCATGCTAATGCAAGGGTGCCACAAAGCCTGTGGGAGTAACCAACCAATACCTGGTTTGACTGAAGGCTCACTCCATGAGATGCAACCCATCCCTTTCACTTTTTGGATAGTCAAGAGCCTGAGACTAGATAGCCCAGGGACCTAAGGTAAAACTAAATACCATTACTTACAAACGGCAATAATCAAATCAAAACACAGTAACAACATCCACAGCCATGTAATGACTGCAAATGACATTCTGCTATACTCATAGATCGGTCGTTCCTCAGTCATAGTGAAAGAAACTTCCTCCTGCAGTGGATGGAAACAAATACAGAGACCCACTGTCAGACGTTATGGAGAGAATGAGCCACCTTTAAACATCCAATCTTTATGGGGTGTTTCCTTCAGATCCCTCCCCTCAGGGCTCAGGGACCCCTGCAGAAGAGGAGACACTGTGTAAGAACAAGAGGGGATGGAGGACTCCAAGAAAGCAAAGCCCTCTAAATTACATACATACATACATACATACATACATACATACATACATACATACATACTCACAGAGACAGGTGCAACATGCACAGGGCAGTGTCTGTAAGAGATGGAGTCCTAGAGCTGAGGGAGAAGTGGACACATGCTCCTATCCCTAAGAGAAACAATCTCCAACTTGAAAATGAAAGTTTAGCTTCCCCCAAGGGAGTTAGTCTCACTGAGAAAACAAACTCCTTTTAAGGGTAGGCTTCATGTGCAGTTGTAGATGGTCAACAGAGAACAAATTCAGTGGCATCCCTGGATGTTCCTTGTCCCCTAATGTCATGTTGGGGCTTTCCTTATTTTTACTTTTCAATTTTGTCCTCGTCATTAATTTAATTTAATTTATGTATTTTTTCTTCTCTCATTTAATCCTGCAGGTGTATGTAGTATGGTATCCAGTTTAGGGTTTTACATTTTATTTTATTTTAATTTTTAGAAGATTCCTCAGTGTGAGAATTTCTTTAATATTTTCTTCTGTGTGGTTACTTCATTCCATCCTGATGAGTTGGCTTTTATTTTATCATTATTTTATTTTAAATAGTTCATTAGAAGCCTTTTTATCGGATGAAAGGGGGGTCGATTTATATGGAATGGGAGGTTGGGAAGGAACTGGAAGGAGCAGAGGGAGAGAAAACTGCCATCAGGATATATTATGTGAGGGGGAAAGTCTTTAATTTCAATGTAAGAAAAACGTTTAAAAATGGAAGAAAGGAGTTTCTGAATAGGATTCCAGTCACCCAGAACATAAGGCTGTAGTGGCTATTCCTGGTTGTGAACTTGACTATAACTGGAATGAACTACAATACAGAATTGGAGGGCTCATCTGTGGTCCAGATCTTCAGGCTGGAAAACACAAGTTTCCGACTTGGTTCTTGGCTTGGAGATTTTGAGGCACAGAGGTTATGAAAAGCTTAGGCCCAGGCAAGGGACTACACACCTTTCATCCCAGGAGAATAAGGCAAGGAGATCTCTGAGTTCAAGGTCAGCCTGGGACAAGCAAGTCCCAGATCCGGTCATGGTGGTACACAACTTTAACCTGGGCCACACCTTCTGCTGGAGATCTACTTAAGGACATTGAAGAAGGAAGATTCACTCTTCTTGCCTGCTTGCAATTTACTTGCCAGCCCATCTGTTGGAATCTGCTTCTACAGAAGGCCAGCTGAAACGACCAGCCTTGTGGGACTGAGATCCTTGGATTTCCCATTCACAGCTGACCATTGTTGAGTTGGACTACAGACTGTAAGTCATCACAATCCATTCCCTCCATATAAGTTCTGTGACTCTAGAGAACCCTGGGATCTAAACACGGAACCTCATGTGACTAAGATAAGTAAGAGAAACAATTAAGATAAGTAAGAGAAACAATTAAGGGGAAATAGTTTTCCGAACTAAAATGCTTCTGTGGATATGATGGTTGTTGCTGGTGTGAAGGAAAACTACTCCAACGTCTATGGAATTTCTCAAAAGCTAAAAGCATATGTGCCATATGACCCATCCAGCTCTAGCACTCCTGGGTATTTACCTGAGCAGAGTGCTTGCACCCCAGGGGTGCTTGTAGCACTACTCACTGTAGCTAGGCTGTGGAACCAACTCTGTTGTCTAAGAACAGAAGAATGGGTGAGATTATGTGCTTCATAAGCACAGTGGAGTTTTCAACCATAAGAATGAAGTTGTGCCATTTGTGGGACAATGAATGCAACTGGAGACAGTTACAGTCAGCAAATTAACCCAGTCTCAGAAAGACAGATGGTTTCTAGATTTTATATAGTCACATAAAGCCATGCATGTGTGCACTAAAGGGAAGTAGATGTAACATTGTGTACGGGAACCAAAGGGGAATTAATAGGAGGGAAAGGGGCACAAAATGGGGGTGGAGGTGGTTTAGAAAGTAACATGCTGAGGGGAAGAATATGTTTAACATACAATATTATGGTAAGAAAAATAATAAAATCCAACCCAGAAAAACAAACAACAGAAAAACCTGAAAACCATATTTTCAATTGGATTACTTCTGACTATGCTAATTACTTTAATTTTTTTATAATGAAGTACGACTTCCTTGGTCCATGAAATCTCACAGACATCCTTGACTAGTTCCTTTTTACTGCTCTCCATAGATGATGTTCAAGTCCTGACATATTCACCATTGGAATATTTCTGCCCTCTTTCCCGTCAATGTTTATGTTTAGATTATAGAAGTATATATATTATATATTCTTATATAAGTATATATTGTATATTCTTATATAAGTATATATTATATATTCTTATATAAGTATAATACATTTTATATAAATATATACCACATATTCTTGTATAAGTACATATTAATATCAGTATTATTAATATAGTAATATCAATATCAATATAAATTAATCCAATCAATTGATTAATTGATCAATATTAATATTAATATATACTTACATACTTACATGCTTAGGTTATGTACTTTAAAGAATTAGTAGTGTTCTTTTTACTTTCTCTCTCCTTCCTGCCAACCTTCCCTCCCTTCCTCCTTCCCTTATTTCTTTCTTTCAATAGGTTATTGATTTATAGCTTAGCCTGACGACAAACTCCTCTGTGTAGCTTTGACTGATCTTTCTGCCTCAGCATCCCAACTGCTGGTGTTGCCTATACCCCATGTTTACCTGGTCTGAGCCATGGCTCTGGTTCATTCCGACAACTCTACCTTTGAATCCATCCAATCACCTCACTTCTGGAGTACTGCGTCACTGCTCAGACAGAACAGCCCTCAGTTGTGGAGGGCTGAGCAGGCTCAAGCTCCAGTGTTAGTAGTCTGCCTTCTGGGATCAGTCCTCACAGGTAGCTAGTATTAACATTTCACCAAACACAGAGCTCCCTACGGCTCTGCGGCAATCCCAAGGTCACACAGCTTTTAAGACTCTGGTCTGGAATCTCAGCTCATCTTAACCACCTTCGACTCAGGATGTGTGGGGGTGGGAGGAAGGGACCACCCTTAGGCTTTTAGCTATTATAACTTAATGCCTTTGGTGAGTGACTGAGTAAAGTTCAGATTTACTGTTTTGACTTTTAACACTGGCCTCCAGTTTCTTTTAATTTGCAGAACAGTATAAGCCCACACCGCTGTAGTAGTTCACCTGTCTGTCACCTTCACAAGGTGGAAGCACAACGTGAGAGCACTGTGCCTCCGGCCTGAACGTCATTTACGTTGTTTTCTTTACCTTCTCTCATCTACTAAACGCAGAGTCTTCGCAGAAAGCATTTGCTGTTCTGCCCTTAAACCCCACGGCATCAACTCACTCATGAGGAACTCTCGTTCCCTGCCTATCAACTACATTGATTTTGTTTCTCTTGTATCTACCTCTCATTTACAACATGTCTATGTGTGGTCTCCTCTTCAGAACTGAAATATGTCCATGAATTAGAGCTGTACTGAAATGTCAGGAGGGCTGGGGAGATGACTCAGGTTGAGTGCTCGCTGCTCTTGCAGAGGATCCAATTTTTAGTTCCCAGCACCCGAGTTGGGCTGTTCTTAACCACGTGTAACCCTGGTGTGAGGAGATCCAATACCCTCCGAAGTATTGTACTCATGTCACAGATATACAGACTTATGTATAATTGAAAGCAGAACGAATCTTTATCTTGTGGTCGACAAACAACGCTAATCCCGGTAGTTGAAATCAGAGGTGGATGAATGTCTGAGTTCAGGCCTGTGTGATTTATATAGTGAGTTCTAAAACAAGCTTATGGAGGCCTTGTCTTAAAAAATATCTTAAGGGCTCGAGAGATGGTTCGGCAGTTAAGGGCACTGGTTGCTTTTGCAGAGGTCCTGAGTTCAATTTCCAGCAACCACATGGTGGCTCACAACCATCTATAATGAGATCTGATACTTTTGTCTGGCATGTACGTGTATATGCAGATAGAGTACTCATATACATAAAATAAATCTTTAATAAAAATCTTAAAAACTACTTAAGGAAAATAATTAAATGGGTCTGATATTCTTTCCTGTTACGATTTTAAAAATGAAAAACCAACTCAAGAAAAGGAAGCATTAGCTCTTGCCCAAGTAGCAGATGATCTCAAATGATATAATCACTTCTGGGATCCGGTTACTACTGGAAGCTGAAAGACCGCGACCACAAGGATGGAGATATTCCCACTAGTTCTGGAATAAACAAGAAATACAGTACCAGACTTCTGGCAGGAGAGTTTGCCATCTTGAAAGTTCAGGTTCTGAGATTGGAGCCCTTTCATCCCACTTGCTAAGTCGTCACCATCATTTTCTGTTACCTAACTACTGGAGACTCTAGGACAGTAGTTCCCACACCACATGCAGAGTCGATGAAAACCAGATGTCCCACATCTAGAGGCTTTTGCAACACAAACCCCCGGATGGGCTATCTGTCAGTGTGGTAAGATGACGAAGCTGCGAGACCAGGCACAGTGTGACGAGGGAGGCCAGAGAAAGTGTCTTAGGGTTTGTTATGTTCTTTGCTTTAGCTACTCTGAATCCATATTGCTTTGCTCATGGAAAAAGCACTGGGCCTGGAAGATGCAATCTGCAAGACAAACCTGGACCCAGTTTCTCCCAGTGAAGCTCGTTATAGCCAGATTAAGGCCCTACTGCCAGAGATGCTGGCTCTGCCTCCGTGGATGCTTCCTTTGAGATTTGGTGTGTGTGTGTGTGTGTGTGTGTGTGTGTGTGTGTGTGTGTGTGTGTGTGTGTGTGGTGTGTGGTATGTGTGTGGGGTGTGGTGTGTGGGGTGTTTGTGTGTGTGTGGTGTGTGTGTGTGTGTGTGTGGGGTGTGTGTGGGGTGTGTGTGGGGGGGGGGGGGGTGTGTGTGGTGTGTGTGGGTGGGTGTGTGTGGTGGGTGGTGTGTGGGGGTGTGTGGTGTGTGTGTGGGGTGTGTGTGTGTGTGTGGGGTGGGGGTGTGTGGTGTGTGTGTGGTGTGTGTGGTGTGTGGTGTGTGTGGGTGGGGTGTGTGTGTGTGTGTGTGGGTGGGGGTGTGGTGTGTGTGTGTGTGTGTGTGTGTGTGTGTGTTGTGTGTTGTGTGTTCATTTTCCTGCTTGGCTCTTCTCCCTAGAACTTAGAATTTGAAGTTAATAAACCATAATGGAAAAAGAAGGAAAGAGAGCGGCTAGAGGCCTGTAAGAGTCGTTGGGGACAGACAGCTAAAATGTCGGTGGAGAAGGAAGATGGAGTTGTCTCAGAAAAGAATCACAGTGAAGAGCAGGATTGGTTGGCAGAGTCTTCTAGGTGACAGGCTGATGTTTGGTATATAATATAGGTACTTAGTGAGCTCGGGAGATGGCTGACCTGATACCTTCCAGGAAAATAATTCAAGCCAACATTAGGCACACATAAATCCACACACCTCACAGACTGCATAAGGCATTAGCCATTAGTCAATAGGACATACTCTCCTTGCCATCAGTTCAAAATAGCACTTATTTATGGAACACAATCTGAAGAAGACTGAAGTCTTTTAAAATATCCCACTCCACAAAATAAAATAAAAAGGCTTTTGTCGGCTTTCCGACTCTGTCAGACAGAGAGAGCCTTTGATGCCACTATCTTGTGTGCATTTCTTTTGGGGGGGGGTTTATATTTTTCATTGAGATTGATGTACTTTTAAAAAGCTAGTTCAAAGGAGCATAAAATGTCAGTATGTTTTAAATTAATTGTAATTGAACTCAGCCAAAAGTCATGCTTTCCAAGCAAGCTATGGGTTGAACTGCCTTTAAGAGTTTAAAATTACAGTGGACTGGGCTGCAGCAGCCCAGTGCAAACAAAAGCATTGTGTGTTTCTAAAGACGTGGAGCTCCAGATTGATTTATTTTATGTGTATGTGTCTGAATTATATGTGTGTACCATGTGTGTGTAGTGCCTTTGGGGGACCAGAAGAAAGTGACAGAGTCCCTGGGACTGGAGTTGCTGGTAGTTGTGAGTTTCCCTATGTGGGCCGCACCATTTGATGGCTATCCTTTGTGACAAATAGCATGTGGATTTCTGCACTTGAGTTGCCAATCAACGTGGTGCTGCTGCAATGTAATTAGCACAAACCAGAACTAATTCCTGGAGGAAATACATACACACTTTTTTAATCCTAACACTTCACACTGGTCAAGTCTATTGCCATTCTGTTACAAAAGACACAGCTAGATTGAGTACCACCAAGTGCCTTGCTTGCCTTAGCCCAAACACTAATGGGCTTCAGTGCTGAATTAAAATCAATCCGCATGGTCTTAGGCCTGGAGCCAAGTCACCCTTCCTATTCTGCAGGTCCCATACCCTGCCTATTTCTGTATATGAGTAGGGCTGAGGGCGGGCAGGCTGGCACTTGCTGCAGCTGGGAGCTAGTGCACCAGGCAACTCTTTTTCTTCTGCTGCTCTGCACATAATGACAGATCACTGAAGAAAGTCTTTGAGGTTTGCGAATTTTAGCGGAACGTTGAATGCATAGACTCTCGATCTGAATAAGATCCTCCAGAAGAATTTACCGTGTACACGAGAATACAGGAACGTATCTGCCCACAAACCCTCATGCAGCTCGTTGAGAGGAGGGAACACCAGGCAGGGTCTCTGAACTCTTCACTCTCTGTAAGCTGTATACCAGTGAGCTTCCTTGGTTTCCATGCTTCTGGTTTGTGTTACAGGTATATCCATCTGATTAGTCAACTTGTTTCAAGGGACAAAGCTAATCAGTGCATTGGATAATGATGCCACAGATGTAAACGTCTAGTCACGTAGTCATCTGCAAGGGGGTCCTGCGTGTCACACAAGGCAAGTGGTAGTACATTTAATCAGTCACACTGTCATAACCTGAATCCCAAAGCTTCGAGGAGTGTGGCCAACTCCCACATATATGCTTTTCTCCTCTCTTCATTTGACATTATCAAGAAAGAGGTCTATGTATAATGATTCCGGCGACTCCCAGAGCTCAGTTTGAGAGACGAAGTGATAACTTTTAGCAGAAACATTAAAGCTGTACCAACCCTATATGGCTGTTAACAACCAGGACACTACTCTAGACTTGGACTGACAGAGTAATAGACTGATGAAACAGCGCTAAGATTACAGCGGGGACAATCTCCTGAGGTGGAACAGCACCAAGGTGTGACGTCTGTTGTCACAGAGGCCTCCTCAGCTTCATGCTTTTGGGAAAGAATAATTTGGGGCAGGGTCGTTCATTAGTGTCTTAGGGTTTCTATTGCTACAAAGAGACACCATGAACATGGCAAACTCTTCAAAAAGCAAACATTTGATTGGAGCTGGCTTACAGTTCAGGGGTTTACTCCATTATCATCACGGAGGGAAGCATGACAGCATGCATGCAGACATGGTGCTGGAGAGGGAGCTAAGAGTTCTACATCTGGATCTATAGGCAGCAAGGAGAGAGAGAGTGACACTGGGCCTGGCTTAACCATCTAAAACTACCTCCAAAGTTACCCCCAGTGACATACTTCCTTCCACAAGGCCACACCTATTTCACCAAGGCCATACTTCCTAATAGTGCCACTCCCTTTGAGCCTGCGGGAGCCATTTTCATTCAAGCCACAATAGCTAGGTTCTGATTCTCCTCAAACTATACTTCCTAATTGGTTTTATACTACGAGTACTCTTATACAAATATATACAAAGATTTTGCATAAGGGCAAAAGTTTTGACGATTTTTCTTTATCTTAATGGAATATCTATATTTTGAGTAATAAGAATACATCGATTATAGTTCATGCACCTAGAAGGGATTTTGAGCTGGATAGCCCTGCTCTATCAGCCTAAGAAAGTGAGTTCTCTCTGTTCCCCAACACCCACATAAAACGCAGAGTAAAGTGCTGTGTGTTTGTACCTACAGTGCTGGGTGATAGGAAAAATCTCTGAGGCTCAAAGGGCTGGCCTGCCAATGACCTTTGTGTGCATACACAGCTCAAGTACACACACACACACACACAGACACACACACAAACACACTATGTAAATGTAATATAAAACTATAAAATGGAGAGTGATGGGGGAAGACGCTGAGCAATGACCTCTGCCCTCTATGTGCACATATAACTACATCATGGATGGACACACAAATTTACACATATGCTATACACATCCATTAGCAATTATTGTAGTGATAGATGACCTGGTTTATAACCCAAACTAGCCTCCAAGTCCTGGCAGTCCTCCAGCTTCAGCCTCCAGAGTTCTAGGATGACAGGCATGTCTGCTATACTTGGCATCGAGTTTTAAGTAAAGTACCACAAACACTCCAGAGGGTAATGAATCCAGACACATTAGAAATACAATTCTGGGGATATTACGTGCAATGGCCTGGAGTCTGGGCAGGGAAGGTCTTGGTAAAGGAGGATGAGGTTCTGAGCCAGGGTGGAGGGCCGGAAACAGAGGAGGAAATGGAGTAGAAGAGCTTTGGATTGGGGTCCACACCTGCTCCAAGCCACAGTGGTTAATGAAATATGCTTTCCTGGACAGGACTGACAGGTGATTAGCTTGTGTATATGTTAATGTGAGAGCGGGAGTCTTTGTCGTGAGCGTGAGTGTTGGGCAAACCATAGAAAAGCTGCCTCTGTCACACTATTACAGCCTTGGGCTTAACAGGGTTATGCATTCTCATTGTCATAGGTGGCTATGGTAGTTTGAATAGGAATGGCTCTGAAGGCTCAGCTAGAATGTGTGGTCATTATGGAGTGGCACTGTTATGTGTGTCCTTCTTGGGGCAGGTATGGTCTTGTTGGAGGAAGTGTGCCACTGTGGGTGGGCTTTGGGGTTTCGAATACTGCAGCCAGGCCCAGTGGAGCTTTTCCTCCTTCCTGTTGATCGGGACATAGAAATCTCTCCTCCATTTCCAGCACTATGTCTGCTTCCATGACAGTAATGGACTAAACCCCTGAGCTGTAAATTTAATGTTATCTTAGTTAAGGTTATATTGTACATAGACGCCATGACCAAGGCCGGCAACTTTCATTAAAAACAAAAACAAAAACAAAAAACTGAAACCAAAACCAAAAAAATCAATAGCAAAAAACCCCATTTAATTGGGCCTGGCTTACAGTTCACAGGTTCAGTCCATTATCATCATGGAGGGAAGCTTGGCGTCACATAGGCAGACACGGTGCTGGAGAAGGAGCCAAAGGTTCTACATTTGGATTGGCAGGCAGCAGGAAGATAGAGTGACACCGAGCCTGTCCCCAGTGACATACTTTCTCCAGTAAGACCACACCTCCTAATATCGCCTCTCCCTATGAGTCCGTGGGGACCATTTTCATTCAGCCCACCACTCCCTATGAGTCTGTGGGGACCATTTTCATTCAGCCCACCACAGATGGTGTCCTTCCTAAGAGTTGCTGTGGTCATGGTGACTCTTCGCATCAATAGGAACCCTAACTAAGACAGTTGCTCACTTTAAAGCCTTGGTTGTTATTTGCGTACATGTTAGACACATGGTATTTTTTTTTGTTAGGATACTGTACATTTCATAACGCAATAGTTGTCATCTGTGACACAGAAGATGCCATTTAGTGGTGAATAAAAGGATTCTCACCCTTTTAATGACATCATCCTATTCTTTGTCTTGCAGACAGCAAGAAATTCTTCCTGACATTTCTGAGAATCCCTTGAGGACAGTTTTCTGCTCCTGTCATCTCAGTAGGAGGCTCTTTTCTTTTCTGTAGAAAACCATATGATTTTGTGGGAATCATGAGCTAGAAATAGAAATTAATCCCAATTTGTGATTCCTTGCTTATCTATAAGGAGAACACTAAGACCCAGCCCCGTACCTGAGGGCAAGGACCTAAACCAATGTAGACATTTCTTATTCACAGCTGCTGGTGACTCATGCTAAGCCGTGCTGCAAAGTTCAGTTAAATGGTTGATGTATTGTTTTCAGTACCACTTCAAAGGCAATAATTGCTGGCACATGGGAAGCATTATTTATTATAAAGTGTGGTTATCTTTTCTGTCACTGAGAATGAGTATGCTTTCCTTTATTGTAATGTCTTCCATTCTTTGAAGCATACCAGACATGAATGAAGAAAGCATTCAATATTCCTTTTTCTTAATTTAAATAAACACACACACCACACACACACACACACACACACACACACACACACGAACATAAGGATTTGTCTGTGCACCAAGTGTGTAAAGGAGCCAGTATTGATCAGAAGAGGGCACTGGATTCCCTCGAACAGAAATTACAGATGGAACCATTATCTGGCTGCTGGGATTGAACCCAGGTCTTTTGCAAGAGCCCCTGGCACTGTTAACTGAGCCATCTCTCCAGCTTGAATACTTAGAATCCAGTGTTCTGAAAACAAACCCATTCACAGTCGGGATGAGGAAGAAGCCTGCAAGGATGTCTGCCACCAATCCCTCCCCTTCAGGTGTGTTTGTGCTGTTTCCTAAGAGGTCAGATCTGACTGTGCTCTTCCTGTTTCTGGGCAAGACATGTACTTTAAAAAATATTAAACTTTAGTATTAAAAAGACCTTACAAATAAAAAGTCAGCATACATTAAAATGAACCAGAATCAAAGTTTATAGATTTCGACAACTTCCATCCAGTTATAGTAGCTATTTGGAATGAAAAGGATAGAGCTTCATGCTGGATTTTACACTTTCATTATCAAATATCATATTTCCTTTCTTATTGAAAACAGATTTCTCTCTTGCATGTATAACCTGATTATGGTTTCCCCTCCCTCCACTCTTCCCAGCTTCTCTTCATGGCCCCTCCAATTTGGATCCACTCCCTTTGTCTCTCATTAGAAAACCAATAGGCTTATATAGGATAATAATAAAATAAGATAAAATAAAATAAGGTAAAACAAAAGCCAACACATTGGAACCAGGCAAAAGAAACAAACAAACAAAAAACCCAGAGAAGGCACATGAGTCAGAGACTTATGCATTTACACTCTCCAAGGACATGTAGATAAAAAGAGAGAAGAAAAATATAAATATAAGATAATAAGATAAAATTAAAAAAAAAACACAAAAAGAAAGGAAGAGCCTGGGAGAGTGTTACTGGACAAAGTCCTTCCAGAGATGCTGTTGAGTTCATTTCCTGTTGGCCATCTGCTTCCCAGTGAGACTCCCTTGGAGAAAACTAAAGTTTTCTTTGAAAGTGGTTATCAGTTGGAGATTGCTTCTGGGTTAGGGAGGCGGACATGTGTTCACTTCTCTTTCCAGCTCTATGAGTTCAGCACAAGCAGACTTGTGCAGGCTTTGGGTATGATGCCTCCCTCTTTATGACTTCATGGGTGTCTACCATGTTTAGAGGACCTTGTTTTCTTGGTGTACTCTGAGGGGTTCCCTGAGCCCTGAGAGGGTGGAGGGCTAGGCTGAGTGTTTCCAAGGTTTCTCACTTGGTGCATCATGTCAGGCTGTGGGTCTCTATGTTTGTTTCTGTCTGCTGGAGGAAGCTTCTCTGATGATAGCTGAGCAAGACACTAATCAATGATTATAGCAGTACTGAGGCTGGGTTACTTGTAAGTGAGTTGTTGGCTAAAGGAGTCTCGTAGGCACCCCCAAACAATCCAGGCTGTTGCCAAGAGTGTAGGTTGCTCTCCACACACTGTTAGTGATGCCCCATTGCTGAAGACAACATCTGCACAACACACTGAACTCGGAGAAGTTGAGCTGGCCTACATAGAGCATGTGTACCTATATGGCAGCATCCTTGGTACAAGAAGGTACTCAGCGTGCTTTCAAAGAAGAAACGTCAACACTGACCCAGCCACAGAACACTTTGATCTGCATTGATATCCTGCCTGAAGGATATGCTAGCTAAGACTGAGGGCACACGGTTTGTGTGAGTGACCAACCAATATCTAATATGACTGAAATCACCCCCCACTATAGAACTCAAGTCACAATACTTCTTGGATGACCCATGTCTTAGGGTTTTACTTCTGTGAACAGACATCATAACCAAGGCAAATCTTGTAAAGCACAACATTTAGTTGGGGCTGGTCTATAGGTTCAGAGGTTTAGTCCATTGTCATTAACGTGGGAACATGGCAGCCTCCAGGCAGGCATGGTGCAGGCAGAGCTGAGAGTTCTGTTTTCATCTGGTTGCTAGTGGGAGACTCCCTTCCAGGCAGCTAGGACTAGGGTATTAAAGCCCATACCCACAGTGACACATCTACTCCAACAAGGTCACACTTCCTAATAGTGCCACTCCCTGGCCCAAGCATATACAAACCATCACAACCAAGAACATGAGACTAGATTGTAAGGGACCTAGAGTAAAACCAGATATTAGTGTTAGGGTTCACAGTGCCATCAAATATCTTGCAATGCTTCTCCTACCCTAAGCTGGCCTACTTTAGAGAGGAAACAAAAGACAAATGACTGAGGGAGTGTGGCCAGTTTGTCCACAGGGTCAGCTTCTGTCTAGGAGGCCATCTCCACAGGGAAGAAACATTTGTGCTGCAATTTTTCACTTTGGCAGAATGGACTTTGGGGTGTGGCGGATGGTGTGAGAATGACTTTCTTGTTCTGCAAAGGCAGGAAAAAGAATAATTTGGGAAGATCTTCCTTCTATTAGAAACTTGAGGGTGTGGCCAGACACAGGTCTTTCTGCTTCTGGCACTTCATCCAGAGTTAAACAAGAAGAGAAACAGCTGGGGACAATGTGACTCTCCAACTGTGCCAAGAGTAGACGTGTAAATGACATTTGCCATTGGTCATTGGCAGGAATGACTGAATTTAGGAGGAACATTATTATTTTGAATTTTATATTTGGCCTAGTTTGATAAGACACTTAAAAGCAGATGCCTTTCAGAACCCTCTCTGAATTTCACGAATACCACGAACAAATAAGAATTAACAAAAGTTGGAAGCACTTAACATTAATTCATTCATTTATCTGTTTAGTCAACAACCGTTGGATACTATCTATATGTCATGTGGTGTTGGATCTGGAAGACACAGTTGGCGTCAGGGTTCAGGGACTTTTAGACAGAAACATCAAGAAACACTATGTAAATGATGGCTGGCAGTTAGTGAAGAGGAACAAGAGGTCTGGCCGATGACCCGATGAGGAGTCCTACTAGGAAAGTGCATGGAACATGGAAGACTGAAACGCCAGAAGTCCTCAGAGAGGCGGGGAAGGAGATAGAAAACATGAATGGGAGAGATAGCAACACTATGACTCATACTGCCAGTCATGTGAAAGACTCCTCTGCATATTCAAATATCTTTAAAACATTTTAAACTGTGTGTGTGTGTTTGTGTGTGTGTGTGTGTGTGTTTCACCTAAGTGAGTTCAGTGCCTGAAGGGGGCAGATATAAGATATCAGATTCCCTGGAGCTGAAATTATAGGTGGCTGTGAAGAACCAATGTGGATGCTAGGACCCAAGCTCCAGTCCTCTGGCAGAGCAGAGAGTGTTCTTAACTGTTGATCCTTCTCTTCAGCTTCTTCAAGTGACATTTAAAGCTGTAGATTGTATGTGACTTGGTGTCTGCTTGCAGAATAGTTTTTTTTTTTAATGGACAAGATAAACTTTGGTCAAAAGATGTTGTCATTCATCAACAATGAAATCTCTATGGTGTAAAATCTGTTTTGCAACAGAATCCTAAGCAACGCAGAGGAGATGCGTCCACATTACTAGGGTTGCTGGAAGGGATTTGTAATCATTTAGACACCTAACTGGCCAGTATCCACTGGGCACAACTGCTCATCTCTATAGAGTGGAATAACTTACATTTCCACGTACAAGTAGCCAGCTTTCCAGACAACATGCTTCTCTTGCCTCATCCCCTTTGGCCTCGTATAATTATTATTACTAAAGCATAGATGCTGTCATGTTGTCTTCACACATACGTCAAGTACAAGTCTTAAACTAGCCAAAGTGATGGGCTGAGAAGGATGTGCTAGGCAGAGTACCTTGTACTGTGTGGTGATGCCTTATTCTGAGACAGCCTCTGACACTCTAAGAGACTTAACCTTGGCAGAGCCTCACAGCCAGAGTTAATGATATACCTTGAGGTCACTTTTAAGACTTAAGACGGCAATCCTACTGTGTATTCAAACTGTTTAACTTGTCTTTAAGAGAACAATGTAACAGCCGCCCTAATTTGCCTGGGATTTCCGTGTAATCAGCTTTTATAACCTAAGGTAATCTATAGATGTAAATATATATATATATATATATATATATATATAATGTGTGTGTGTGTGTGTGTGTGTGTGTGTGTGTGTGTGTGTGTGTGTGTGTGTGTGTGTGTGTGTGTGTTAAGTTATGTATTCTTCCATGCCCTTGGTCCACAAGCTAGATCAACCCAAGGCTTTTGTGGAAGTCCCAGAAAAGAACAAAAAACACCCTAGTTCTCTGCCCTTGCCTAGAGGCAGACTTGGCAAGGTCCAGTCTGGGGCTTGGGACCAGGGAGTTAAGGCTTCAGTTCCTGGGAACCTGGCTTTCTCCCATGTAGAACTGTGGTTTTGGTCCTAAGGCAGCTGGTGTCTACATTGTCCTGTACTCTTTTTTAGCAGCATTGTCGGACTTAGCTTTCTGCTGACCTTGGCCCATTCTCCCTGTGCAAATAGTTAGATGATGTAATTCTTAATAAGTTTGCTTGGCATAAGACACAGCTTGTGCATGACCTCCTGATTCTAACTAGTCTGTCTTCTTTATCTTCTTATAACTTGACCTTCCTTCGTGGGATCCTGTCATGCAGAATAACTTACTGGTTCAGGTCATGATGCGTATGTGTTATGATAATCATTTGCCAGAAATATCATGTATAGGCTGAAAGTAGCCACATATAAAGAATATCATAGCTTCCATAAATGTTGAATGCCACGGAGAGATAATTTTGTTTGGTAAACAGTGATGCAATGCTGTTTATGATCTGGGTCAGTGGGGTCAGCTGGAGTCAGTGACTTCATCCCTTGTAAAACTCTGTTAAAGATTTCTAAAAAGTATCCCTCATTCAGTCTCTATGTGATGCTTTCCAAAATGTTCAATAGACACAAAGCAAAGTCCCATGTCAGAGCAGACAGACACAGAGACAGATTCACAGGACAGCAGGCTGGTACAAACTCAGACTCATATGACAGGAAAAATGGGACATGCAGGAAAAGAGAAGTACAGAATTCAAATCTGGGCTCAAGATAGGTTAAATTACCCCAAGGGGAACCGTTTTCTTTTTTAAATGTTCCTTTAATATGGCACCAACACATTATTGGTGACTCTGAGTCCTCACTAATACATTTAAAACTGACAGCGCTAGTAGCCATGTGAGGTAACCCAGCGTGGTGGTCAGCCACAGGGTGGACAAGCAGCCATATAGCAGGAGTGGTCCTTTAAAGAAAGAGCAAGGATTCCCAAAGTGTCAGGGACAGCCTGCTTAGAACAGAGATAGCAAGACCAAAATGGGAAGCTCGATATTTTCATGAGTAATTCAGAACAGATTTTGGAAGCTGCATGGTCCCAATAATCCAATATCTTACCTATTTCAAGTCTGTCATGATCCTTGTCACCATTCATATGCTGAGGATAATTTCTCAGAGCTTAGCATGGGAGAGATTGTTGATGTGGACACTCTAGAGGTGGCCCTCATCCTCCTCGCCCACTGACTGACACACAGTTTAGTTCCCGACCCTTGACCGTGAATGTGATGGTGTGACCCACTTTTAATTAATAAATACAGCGCGACAAAGCTGATATGGCGACTAAAGCCTCTTGTGCCCAGGGCACCCTCTGTTTTCTCCTATTATGTCTGGCAGAGAGAGCTGTAGTCATGTGAGGACAGGAGCTGTTGCCTCTCCCAGCAGGATAGTCCAAGGATTGACGGTATCCAGGGATCGCCTTTGGAACTAGCTATTCCTCTAGTGTAGCCCTAAAGTGGCTGCAGCCTCAGCCAGCAGGATCAGCCAGCATCGAGAGCGATTTTGTGAGGAATTGTAGAACAGTGAACCACACCTGTACCCATAGCCCTTAGACCCAAAGGACGAAGATGAAGCAAGGTTTTTTGTTTGACGTTGCCAAGCAGTGTGGTAATCAGCCACTCACTGATAAAAACCCAGTGCAGAATCCATAAGTTCACCAATGACCGACGGGCCAGGAGATTTATAGACATCTTAAAATTCCATTTAGAGTAAGGGTTTTGGAGCTGGGTAAGACTGAGCAACCCCAAGCTCATTATTAAAATTTTGGTAAAGTATCTTAACTGGAATTGTTTAGCTCCCCAAGCAACGGGCCTGGGTCCAGACTGAGTCTCTTTTGAACACACAGGCCAGTGCTCAAGTAATCCCTTACTCAAGTTTTCCACAAACATTAATTAATCATGTGCTTGGCTCTGAGGACGAAAGGAAAAATATATTGTCTTTTACCCCCCCAGAAATTTATACTGGAATGAAGTCAGTCTACAGAAAAGTAAGTTAAAATGCAGGGTGGGGTGGGAGGGCCATCTGCAGGACATGTGCTGTACCCTAGGCTGCTCCTGTTGAAACAGCCTGCACTACGAGCTCCATCTTTACCTGAAACTGCTTATTTTAAAAAAGTATGTATTAAGGTTGAGGTAATCATGTAAGATCAACTCCTAACCTTTGTCATTTGAACACAGTCCAGAATTCCTAGAGAGGGGCTGGGGATGTAGGTCAGCTCATGGGGTGCGTGCTAGACCCCAGTACCAAAGAGAAATAGGGTGCATGGGGTGTGGTGGCCATCCAATACTAGCATCAGTTCACTGTCATCCTTGGCCACAGACAGATTCTGAGGCCCTCTGGGCCACATGAGTCAGACTTGACTGCAAACTAACAAATTCCTGGAAGGGAAGCCACTCTACAGCCCACACTGAGCCCACTCTTAACTGGATGCTGGGGTCACGGGTAACGATCGCTCTAAGCCCATCAGCTGATGAACGGCCTTTAAAACTGTGGTATATAAGCACAATAGACTACTATTCAGCCTTTAAAAAGACAAACAATATTGTGGAAGTATGAATGTGTAGCACAGCCTACATGCTGTGCTAGGTGAAATAGGCCAGGCACAGGAAACAAAACAAAACAAAACAAAACAAAACAAAAAACCAAAAACCAAAAACAAAAAACAAAAACAAAAATCCAGACCCTGTCACTTCTATGTGTTCTTAAAAAGTTGATCCCATCAAAGCAAAAGTAAAAACCCATGGTGTTTCCTAGAGATCGGAGGGGCAGAAATAAGAAGACAGTAGTCGAGGGCACAGCTATTTCAGCAAACCAAAAGGAGCAAATCCCAGTTATTTGTAGAGATGGGCATCGTGATTAATTTGTCTCAGTCATGCGTTTGCATGACAGATTAGTGATTTCCTTCGTACCTATAAATAAACAAGTACCAAATTTCAATATCCAATTGAAAATAGATATGCAGGGGCTGGAGAGATAGCTCAGCATTTAAGAGCCTTGACTGCTCTTCCAGAGGACCAGGGTTTGAACCCCAGTACTCGCATGGTGATTCACAATTGGAACTCTAGTTTCAGGGGGAATTGACACCCTTTTCTACCTTCCTTGGGTACCACAGACACATGCAGGCAAACACTCATACACATAAGGTAAAACAAAACAAAACAAAAACAAAAAAAAAAAAAAAGGAGCACACGCTGCTCTTGCAGAGGACCTAAGTTCAATTATGGTAGCTGACATTTCAAAGGTCCCGAGGTCCCCTGCTGGTCCCCACAGATACCTACACTCACATATATACATACACACATATAAAACAATAACAAAAGTAGATCTTAAAATAAATAAATATACGGGTGTTAATTTTTGTTGCTGTCACAGAATAACTTAAGGGGAGGAAATATCTCCTTCATATCATGGTTCCAGAAGCCTGGGTCCCTCATGGTCCTTGTGAAACTGCCCACTCACATCCTAGCAACAGGGAAGCTAAGGTAGGAAGTTCTGTGATTGTTCTAGTCCCATATTTGTCACAACCCATCTCAAGGGTCCGAGATAGTGCCACCTGCATTCAGAATGGGTCTACCCAACTTGTACTTGGCTAGTTTAATGTCAACTTGACACAAGCTAAAATCATCTGAGAGGAAGGAGCCTCAATAAAGAAATTGCCTGCTTAATATTGGGCTGTAGGCAATCCTGTAGAGAGATTGATGTGGGAGGGCTCAGTCCTCTGGTCTGGTGATCCCTGGTTCTATAAGAAAGCAAGTCATGGGAAGCAAGTCAGTAAGCAGCACTCCTCCATGGCCTCTGCTTCAGTTCCTGCCTCAAGGTTCCTGCCCTGCTTGAGTTCCTGTCATGACTTCCTTTGAGGATTAACAATGATTTAAGCAGAAGCCTAATAAACCCTTTTCTTCCCAGTTTGCTTTGGTCATGGTGTTTCTGCACAACAATAGTGACTTCAACTCAGATACCATTTTAGTTAGTCCTCTCTGGAAATATGATGGGTATGGTTCGCTTGTTTGTTTGTTGTTTGTTTTGAGACAAGGTCTCTCTGTATAGCCCTCAATGCCTTGAACTCACTATGTAGACAGAGTGACCTCACATTTCCCTAGTGCTGGGATTAAAGGTGTGCTCCAACATATGATAGAGCCATAGCAGACTTTTACTAACAAAATTGTTCTGCAGGGCTGTTCCAGGCACATTTTCTTCTGTATGCACAGTTTTTCCACTGAAAAATGAATAATTATGTAAAACATCCCCAGGCTCACCTTCAGTATGCTCTTATTAAAAGTAAATACATAGACTAAGATTAGTCACAGTTTGAATATTATTATTCTCTGCCACCTAGAAAACATTTTTTGTATGTTTCACTTTTAAAAATAGCAAGTAAAAGAAGCAGAAAAGACTCTTTCTCAATATTTTAAGTTATGTCTATCCCTGAGAATGAGAAGAGGTGGTTGTGTAAATATGTAACCACCCTAGATAAGAATGTTTCCATGCAAATGATGGAATAGATGAAGTTTCAAACCTTTGTGTGTGTATGTGGGGGGCTTTTGAAGAATAGAAAAATAGCTTGCATCAGGAAGTTAATTAATTGGTTGACTATTGAATACCCTAGATTTCCTAAAATAGGAAAGGACTCTCTCTTCCCAAGAACAACCAGTGAGCCGCCCCCTCCACCCCAAATGCCCTGCTATACTGTTCCCAGCCCTCAGACAATGGTCCTGGACAGTTCTACAACCTGTTAGTAACTTTAAGCTCTGAGAATCTCGAAGTAGTATACTACAAGTTCAGTCAAGTCTACCTCCTTCAAACTTGTGTTTTGTGTGTATGTGTGTGTGTGTGTGTGTGTGTATGTGTGCATGTGTGCATGTGTGTGTGCATATATATATGTATATATATATTTGTCTAGTGTATGCATGTTTGTATACATGGATATGCATCTTTGTGGAAGTCACTCAATATAAAGTGTCTTTATATTCTCCACCTATGTTTTATACTTATGTGTATTTTTTGTACACATTTATTTATTTTTTTTAAGATTTATTATATATGAATACACTATTGCTGTCTTCAGACACGGCAGAAGAGGGCATCGGATCCCATTACAGATGGTTGTGAGCCACCATGTGGTTGCTGGGAATTGAACTCAGGACCTCTGGAAGAGCAGCCAGTGCTCTTAACCACTGAGCCATCTCTCCAGCCCTTTTGTACACATTTAATGTGTATTTATATGTGCCTGAGTGTATGTATGTGCATCGTGTGATTGTGTGTGTGTGTGTGTGTGTGTGTGTGTGCGCGCGCGTGTGCGCGCGCCAGCGCCATTACCAGTGGAGTCCAGCAGGGGGCGCTGAATCTTCTGGAACCGGAGTTAACAGATGGTTGAGAGATGCCATGCAGAGGTTGGGAGCTGAACCTCCATCCTCTGCTAACCACTGGACAGCCTCTCTAAGCTCTCCACTTCATTTTTCTGAAACAGTACATCTCACAGACTCGTGCCCTGGGATCTGCTTGTCTTTCCTTTCAGTGCTGGGGTTTCCAGCGTGTGCTATCACAACAGGCTGTTTACCTGAGCGCCAAAGCACTGAATTCACGTGCCCCAGCTTGTGTAGCAAACACGTGACTCACAGACCCGTCGCCCCAGTCCTTATCGTGAGTCCTTATCTAATGGAACACTCCTCTCCAGCCATAGGTGGTCTTCTAAATTGTGGGGGCTGTGAGAGGAACAGAAGAGGCTGGAGAAAGAGGACAGCAGGTTTATTGTGACCGAATCTTCTGCCTTTCACTGGCCGAGTCTCAGCACCGTGTCTGTGCCTCTTCCCTGTGAGCCTTTCTTAAGTTTTTCTCACCACAGGCCAGGCCTCACTTTACAGCAGTTCTTAATGTAGATGCAGTGTAGTTTATGGCTAAATTACTGCGATGGCTGTAGCCCTGGTCAATACTTTCCCCAGGCTTTACAGTGGATTTAACCACCTGCCTTCACAGCCCATGTGTGCATAGGTTCCTTTAGCCTGTCCGAGGTGTGAGCTAGACCTTTAGTTTTGAAGAAGAGATGTTTAGAAAACCAGAGATGCATTTTGGCAATACAGGAACTCGAGTGTCTATTTAAAGAAGCAGAAGTCAGCACCACACACACTAACTTTCAGCAATCAGCCCTCTGAGCTTTTCCTATTACATTTAAATGGTCTCAGAATATTCTATATCTTTATTTTAAACTTTTTGTAGTATTTGATCAAAATATATTATAAACTTTCATGGAAATAGCCTTATGTAATCCAGTGTAATAACAATAAAACAAAAAATACCAGATTATATATTTCTAAATGGATACGAGAAAACATGCAGAAAACTGGTCAAAATCCAATAGTATGGTAGTGGTGTATGCAGACACTGATAGGATGTGGATGGAGTAAGATTTCTTTTTCACCTCAATACCCTGCTCTATTTAGTACTGTCCAGCAGAAGAAAATAATTTCAATTTTAAACAAACTCATGAACACAGAAAAGGAAATAGAACAATATCCCCATGGGCTTTTAACAGAGGAGGCTAGCGGTTTGCATCCGTCTGTGGGAGGAACATGGGCTTGGGGATCCAGGAGGTTAGGGTTGGAGCTGAAGGCAGACCTGCCTGGGAGGAGGGATGAAGGGTGCTCTTCCTCCCGCGTCTGTTGGAACCAGCAGCCCTTGGGCTGGGGAGGTGCCGGCAGCTCAGCCACAGGCTGTGAGGTAGGATCTGTCCCAAATCAAAGGCACCTGTGGCACCCATGCCCCGCATGAGGGGAGTTCCTGAAGGACGCTGCTGGGTTTCTCTCCAGAGGGTCCCCTCTGAAATGTCAACTGTTGACTCACAACCCAAGGCAGCCAGAGGGATGCTGTAAACTTCCCTCGTACGGGTTCCCCCGGGCGCTGCCCCTCAGGAAGACAGAGTTGGTTCTCGGCTTCAAGGTCCTCCATCTTCTTGGGCACCTTACCAGCAGGCTAAGGGGCACAGTGGGCAGTGTCTGCTCCTGGCTGACCCAATACATCCATTTCATACCATGAAAGACTTTCTTTCCAAAAACAAGCGATCAGCTATGTTGGAGAAAGTGGGCAGAAGCCGGCAGATTAGCCACTCAGCAGGCTGGCTTCTAACAATGTCCTCTTTCCCTCTTGGGCAGGAAACTTGTTTCAGCGAGCCGGGGACTTGGCTTCACCTAGTCCCAAATTCCCTGGTGAGGTACTGTGTACACAATGGAAACCTAGTGCAACAAAATTTTGAAAAAACTGGCATTACTTTTTACCCATCCCATTTTGCAATACTTAAAATATGACAGAGTAGCAAAATGTGGGTTTAAAATAAAGCTGGGACCAGAGAGACTGTTCAGTACTTAAGGTCACTTGCTTCTCTTCCAGAGGACTTGGGGTCAGGTCCCAGAACCCAGATTTACCTGGGACCATCTCTATCAGGCCGGTCTCAACTGCCAGTTCTTGGGGATCTACCGCCCTCTTTTGGCCTGAATGCGCATCTGCACACAGGATGGCACAGCATACATACACTTGTGCACACATACCGTGAAAGAGCAAAGCTTTAAAACAAAAGTTAAATCTACCAGGCAGAAGGTATCAGTACGGTCTGTTTTCGCTCCTTTGGGTAGTTTTCACTGTCTTTCTCTGCATCCCCTACACATTGCTACAATGTACTTTTAAAGGATATTTCCACTGCAGAAAATTATGCCAGGTAGAGTAAGTCTGAAGGACAGTCTGCCACTCACAACTTTGAAGCCATTTCTAGGCATGCAGTTTTCCTGCAACAAGGCCAGATTCAAGCACGGAGCAATTACATGACTGGATTGAGGAGTGTGGGCTTGGCGGGTGTCTGGAGTCTTGTCTTCCCCGTGGGAGAGAGTTTAACACAGCTGATAACTTGTTTTTGGAAAGAAAGTCTTTCATGGTATGAAATGGATGTATGTATCATCTGAGTGTCACCCGGCATATTTACTCAATTCTTGTGAGGAGTTCAGACTTTCTACACCAAAACAAACAACTGAAAAACAAACCCCTCAAAAGTTCTCTTGAATTAGAAAATCATAGACTGGTCAATCTTAGGAACCTTGTGAGTATTAATATAAACACACATGTGTGTACTGGGTTTGTGACTCAGGACATTTGCATGTGAATGTTCATGTCCTTCAAAAAATGGAGAGAGGGCTCCATGTTTAAGAGCACCGGCTGCCCCTGAAGAGGACCCTGGTTCAATTACCAGCACCCATTTGGTAGCTTACAACTGCCTGTTACTCTAATTCCAAGGACTAACCTCCCTCTTCTGGCTTCCACAGGCACTGGCACACACACACACACACACACACACACACACACACACACACACACACACACAGAGAGAGAGAGAGAGAGAGAGAGAGAGAGAGAGAGAGAGAGAGAGAGAGAGAGAGGAACACTCATACATAATAAAGTAAAAATAAACTTAAAATGTTAAAGAGAGGGGTTGGGGATTTAGCTCAGTGGTAGAGCGCTTGCCTAGCAAGTGCAAGGCCCTGGTTCGGTCCCCAGCTCAAAAAAAAAAAAAAAAAAAAGAAAAAAAAAAAATGTTAAAGAGATTTACTTAGAGACAGAACGTCACTGAGTTGCACAATCTGTATAGAACTCTCTATGCAGCCCAGGCTGGCCTCTGGCTTGGGATTTCTTGTCACTACGCCTGGCTGACAGTTTGCTTCTAAGTGACTCTAACTAGGTGGTCACTACCTGCAAATGTAAGTGACAATCTGAGCTTTGTTGTAGACTTATTTCTTTCAAATCATATCTAGTATCTTCCCAACTTGCTGTTAAAAATATAAATTATAACCCGACCTCCTGAATGCTTTCTATATAGCAGGAATTGTTTACAGCAATTTATATGCATTTCGTAATTTAATGTGATCAGTAATGATGTGAGGAAAATCCTAATAACATTTGTGTTTGTTTTGTCTGATGAGAAAAGCGAGACTTTTTCCCTTGGACAGAGATGGTGTCGGATACTCTGATGGCGTGACTGCTCTGGTATGGTTAAAGGGGAGGTTTTTTCTTTTCTTTTCTTTTCTTTTTTTTTTTTTTCGGAGCTGGGGACCGAACCCGGGGCCTTGCACTTGCTAGGCAAGCGCTCTACCACTGAGCTAAATCCCCAACCCCTTAAAGGGGAGGTTTTTATTATAGCTATGAAGAAGAGAAACAGCCAGAGGCATTTAGAGAGTCCAGAGCAGAGACAGAAAGTATTAGACTGGACCTGGCGGTGAGAGAAGCAGGAAGCTGGGAAGAGGAGTGAGAACACAGAGAGAAGAAAAGAGGACAGAGAAAGACCAAGAGAGCAGAGCAGTTACCTGGAGACGAGCAGCCGCAGGGAGGGAGGGACGAGGTGGAGAAGCGTGGGTACGGTAGGGGAGGCAGGGACTCTGAAATTGTTCCAGGTGCTTTGTGGTACTGAGGGAGCCTGAAGGCCAGCGGGTGCTTGGTCCGCTAATAGACACCACAGATAGCCATCTGTGCTTTTGTGGAAGTTGGGCAAATTGAGTTCCTTTTGGACCTGACGAGTATCCAGCTTTTCAAGAATCCTGTTATCACTTAAGCTGTAGCGTGACGTCTTCAGTTTTAGGCCATCTCTGTAGATTGATTGCAAACGCTAAACCAGAGAGATTAACCCCTGTGCATTTTCTAGGAAGGTTCCAGCCTCGGCTCTGCCGAGCGAACTGAATTTGCTTCTTCTTGTGCAGTCTTGGCTTCCTCTGCGTCTCACAAGCTGTCACTACTGAGCTATTCAAGACTGAGCTTGGGCTCAGCACCTCCCTCCACATCTCATCATTACTAAAGCAAAGCAACTTTTGACTTGAGGCAGGCCGGCTGTTTCTGCCTCCTTCTACCCTGAACCCTCTCCAGCAAGAGAGGAAACTGATGAGAGTTGCGTTTCAGACGGTCCTAAGGTCTGGATTTAATGTGGTGTCAGGGAGTTTTGAGAACGAGCCCGCCATTCAAGGGGAAGGCAGATAGGTCTGTAACTAAGACGTGGAAAACACAGGAAGTTGGAATGAGGAGAAAAACAGGAATCCACCAGAGGGGAAGAGTGACCGACTGAGCCTAGAACAGTGTCTGTGTGGAAGAGATTGCTGATGGGGTGTTTTATTCGATGTGCTAGCTGGTTTTGTTTGCTTTCCTTCATTTCTTTTTTCTACTTGACATACATTAGAGTCATCTGGAAAGATAGAACTTTGGCTGTGAAAATGCCCATCAGCCTGGCCTGGTAGGTTGTGTCTTTGGAGCAATTAATAATCATAATTAATAATCGATATGGGGGTTGGGGATTTAGCTCAGTGGTAGAGCGCTTGCCTAGGAAGCACAAGGCCCTGGGTTCGATCCCCAGCTCCGAAAAAAAAAGAACCAAAAAAAAAAAAAAATAATCGATATGAGAGAGCCAAGGGAATGTGGGTCATGGGTCCTGGTTTGCGTAAGAAGTCAGGCTGGCCGTGCCACGTGGATCAAGACAGTAAGCAGCCTTCCTTCAACTGACTGCTTCCCTCAGTGATGGCCTGTAACCTTGATCCGTAAGCTGAAACAAACCTCTTTCTCCCCGAGCTGGTTTTGCTCAGTGTCGTTATCACAGCAACGGAAAGCAAATAGGACCAGAGGTGTCCACAGTATGAGCTCTGGATGGAAAGACGGCTCTGAAGGACCCACATCCAGAGGGTCATGTTTACAGACAGCACAGCACAGCACAGGAGTGGGGCTCTGCTAAGGGCACTGGTGTGAACAAGTCGCCCCCTTTCTGTTTGAAACCACCATTCTCTATTACAGTGCAGTCAGACAGGAAGACCCTCTACTCCCTATGCTCATACACAACGTGTAAGTGATTTGCATCTCTCAACCACAGGGGAGCCAGCAGTTAGATAGGAATGACAGGGGAATTCTGCACAGGGGAAACCTATTGTCTGTGTCTGCTCCTTTTCTATCTGCATGGAAAATTTCAAATTGAGAGCTTTGAGGAATGGCCCCCGGGGACACATCAGGTCTGTAGTTTTCAGGTAAGGAAACAGAGGAGCTTGCTTCCTGTCACTCGGTTTCTTTTAGTTAGAATTCTCAACACTTGGAAACTGCTGACTCTGCAAGAGTCACGTGGCTTTGCAGACACCTATTGAAGATTGCACACAGGCTCCTCCCAGATGCTGCCGCTGTTGACAGGAGACAGACAGGTAAAGGACAGGCCCAGTACAAGATTGCTGCAGGGGTGGGCTGGCTTTCACAACAGGAAACTGGAAACAGAAGGGTTTGAACCTGAAACCCTGCAGTTGGGGGTTCCAACACCTCCTAACTCCGGGATTTCCTTAAGACTCTTAACATAGGAAAAGTTGGTGTTCTTGTTAATTGGTGAGTGAGTGAGTGAGTGTGTGTGTGTGTGTGTGTGTGTGTGTGTGTGTGTGTGTGTGTGTATGTGTGCGTCCTGCTTCATTGTTTTGTAAAGAAGGAAAGCCTCTACTTTTTGGACCATTGCGGTGGTTGTAAGTGCTGGTGACTTTTAGATACTATAGCAGTTACAATAATGTGAGTAATGAATATGGATAATAAAATAAACTCCTTCCATAGATTTTATTATGCCTGGAAGTGGATCAATAAATACATACTTAAAACAAAAATCTGTAATTGTAATTGTATGTAAATATAACACAAATTTGTCATATATATTTTACTTATTACTAAAATTTTACTTTGGGATCATGTGATTGTAACTTTTAATTAAACCAGACTCCAATAGCTTATTTGCTTATTTCTGTGTGGACTATTTGAACACCATGCAAATGCTGTAGCTAGTAGTTAGCTTCTATATCTTTAAGCCATGTATATTTTAAAAAATGTTTACTTGTTTTTATTATATATGTATGAGTTGCCTGCTTGTGTGTATATACCATGTGTGTGCAATGCCTGCAGAGGCCAGAAGAGGGCGTCATATTCCTCAGAACTGGAGTTACAGATGGTCGTGAGACACCATGTGGGTACTGGAAACAGAGCTGTGGGTCCTCTGGGAGAACAGTCAGTGCTCTTAACTGGTGAGCTATCTCTCCAGCCCCTAGATACTTCTTTTCTATCTATTTATTTAGTGATGTTCGTTTCCCTTTAAACTTGGCTGTTACTGAATCCCATCCATTTGGATGAGTTGTGTTTTTATTTAGTGCAAAATGCTTATTTTAAATTTCTTTTCTACTTGATGTTATGCATGCCATAATTTAATCTGCACATGTGAGGGTTACTCAGGTCCCTTTTTGTCATTAATGTCAATTTTGCCTTAGTCTGAGAGAGACAGTGAGTGTGTTCAAATTCTTTTATTTTCTAAGATCTTTTGTGGCTCAGAACTCTTTGGCACCTGCTCAGAGTGAACGCCTGAGCCATGTGTATGTAATATGCTGTTGGATGAATTCACCTCTAGATATCCACTGAGCCAGGTGATTGATGGTGCAGCTGAACTCAATATTAGCACAATGTCTGTCTGTCTCCTCTCTCTCTCTCTCTCTCTCTCTCTCTCTCTCTCTCTCTCTCTCTCTCTCTCTCTCTCTCTCTCTCTCTCTGTAAGCCTTTTAGTGTGTCTTATACTTCTTTTCTTGATAGCAGGACACCATGCATTGGTCAAGGATACTGTTGTACATAGGTGTTAAATACAGTGGCAAGGTGTAGTTGGGAAGCCAGAGCTTTCAGGCTGTGAGAAACCTATGCCTGAGTTTCCTGCAGCATCTCCCGCCTGTGCTGGCCACTCAGGCTCAGAGAAAACCTTTACAAGTAAGAACTGAGTATCTAACAATAATTCCTTTCCCTGACTTGGAAGCATGAATTTTTCTCAAATACTCACTGTAAGGGTCAGATGAAGCTCTGAGAAGTAAAGTGACAGCCGTGTCACACCCCACTGTGGCTGGTGTTTCCAGAGTTCCGACTATTCCGGCTGAGCCTGCGATGGGCAGTGTGTGTGGATTACACTTCCGGTTTCTGTGCTGGCCTGGTCCTGCTGAGGCCTCCTGACTTCCTGGTTTCCTGGTGGCGGGGCTGTGGCTGGGGACTATGAAGTCACCTGGGTTTTCCAGTTC
The DNA here is from genome assembly GCF_011064425.1 of Rattus rattus. NCBI lineage: Eukaryota > Metazoa > Chordata > Mammalia > Rodentia > Muridae > Rattus > Rattus rattus. The sequence continues at coordinate 99,822,475 of NC_046156.1, forward strand.
GTTCAACTTTCCACTTACTGTCGGACAATAAGTGTCTCCCATGCCCATGCAGAAACCGTAAGTCTGTTTTCTGAGTTTCAAAATTTAGCCTTTTTCGCAAAAAAAACATTCGCTCTCCTGGGTCCCAAGTCCCAAGGCCTGTCTGAGCTGCAGAGGGAGTTCGGCGCCATCCTGGGTAACTTGGTGAGGCCTTCAGCAAATAGTAAAAATAATAAACAAGTAAACAAAGAATCTCAGGATAGAAAATAAGAAGGGCAAGGGTAGAGCTCTCCTCTAGCACGACTGAGGCCATGCACTCCATCCTCAGTGCAGGAAGAAGTAGAGGTAGGGGCTGGAGAGATGGCTCAGCGGTTAAGAGGACTGACTGCTTTTGCAGAGGACCTGGTGTTCACACGGTCACTCACGACCTCTTGTGCTCAGGTCTAGGGGACTCAGCATCATATTCTGGCTTCCGTGGGTACCTGCCTTCACATGGCATTTACACACACACACACACACACACACACACACACACACACACACACACAGAGAGAGAGAGAGAGAGAGAGAGAGAGAGAGAGAGAGAGAGAGAGGAAAATGATATTTAAATTGATGAAAAGAAAGATTTATTTCTCAGGAATCTCTATTTGGTTTTGTTGTGTATTGAAACAAACTCACACTCACAATGTATCCCAGAAAGACCTTCAACTTGCAACCCTCCTGCCTCAGACTCCCACAGCTGCAGTCACCAGTCACAGGTGGGGGCTTCGGTGCCCAGCTTGTCACAGTTCTGAAGGCTCCAGAGTCCAAGATCAAGTCTCTATCAGACTGGAATGTGGTGGGGGCTCACTCTGCCTTACGGTGGTGCCTTGTTGGTGTGCCCTTACATGGTAGAATGGAGAAAAAAAAATCTCCCTCAATCAATAAGGGTACCAGTTCCATCCAGGAGAGCAAAGTTTTGGGGGCTTGATCACTTCCTCCCGGTCTCACTTCTCGTCACCGCTGCCAGGGCATCAGATTTCAACACAGGACACTGGAAGGACTCTTTAATCTGTAGGCCTCCAAATACCACCCAGCCCCGTTCATCATTGCTGTTCCTACCTCACACCCGTTCACTCAGGCATTTGAATTTGCCTGATGCTCTGGGAAGGAAACCCATTGTCATGGCTGCTCGCACCACCTGACATGCCACCATGTGCCCCTGTGGTCTGAGGTAGAGAAAGCACACATAGAAGCAGCCTGGGATTCGAACTTAGCAGTGCTGAGAGCAGCTGACTGCCAGCTGTGTATCATTGGGGAAGCCTTTAAACTCATTTGCATGGCAGACATAATCAGTAACAAGTCTGTCGCAGGGCTGCTATCTCAAAAACGATGGAAAGGATATTTAAGATATTTGTACTATAGCAACTCTAGTTGTTCTTGTCTTGGTTATTTAATATTGTTCCTAAGACTAGAGTTTGGTTCTTAAGGATCCATCCTTCCTTCCTTCCTTCCTTCTTTCCTTCCTTCCTAAAAGATTTTATTTATTTATCTTATATATGTGAGTACACTGTCTCTGTCCTCAAGACACACCAGAACAGAACATCAGATCCCATTACAAATGGTTGTAAGCCACCATGTGGTTGCTGGGAATTGAACTCATGACTTCTGGAAGAGGAGTCAGTGCTCTTAACTACTGAGCCTTCTCTCCAGCCCAAGGAATTTTTCTAATACTAATAGAAAACTCGTACCCAAACATAGCAGGGGGTGGTGATCGGTTCTCCTGACTCAGAATCCAGGAGTGTCTGCTGCAGGAGTAGTTTGATCAACAGTATGAAATGTTGTCCTCAGGTCCCCCGTCTATCTTGTCTTTGCCTACATGTGGCTTCATCTCACCTTCCCATGATGTCATTAGCATGGTCAGACGCCGCAGACAACAGGCACCTCTACTGACAAGAACCTGTTTCTTTCTAGTACTTTCTGTGCAAACCACAGGACTCACCCCAATTGGACCTAGTGAGATGGCATGCTCATTTCTAAGATGATCTGGCTAAAATGACTGACTCGATGTGAGTCACAGGAGCCTTCTCCAGAGCCTGGTGGCATAGCATCGTGGGACTTACAGCCAAGAAGAGGGCAGCAGGCACTGGGCTAGACAAGGTGGGGGCATGGATACACTGAGACATTTAATGTTTCTTAGATGACGCCATGTTCTTCCGAGTATGCTGGACTCAGGAGAGAAACTGCCTGTTTGCTTTACAGCCATCTTCTCCCTCCCCTTGTTTGTCTGAAGCCCATAATTATAATATGCGGTGCGTCTTTCCTTCTGGCAGCTGGTTGCTCCCCATCTGTTTTGAATCGAGTGATGTATAGGAAAGCCACATTTTCCTAGGGAGGAGCATGGCGAGCCGCTCACTGGGTCTGCTTAGCACATTCTTAGTTTTAGCTTTAGGGGAAGATTTATACATGGCACTGGCCAGCATCCGTCCCGAAACGCTGCAGAAGATTTAAGGTTCCATTGCACTTAAGCACTTTCCACAGCTAAAAACCAAATGTTACATTAGCAAAGCTATTCTCATGCAGATAGAGTCGGTGTTTTTACAGGCATAGCATGAGCGAGTTTGTGTTTTTCTTAATCTAATTTTATGCATATTTGCTTATTTTAATAGTAATGTTAGATGTAGCGAACTAAAACTTGAATAATATTTATTTTCTGAATCCTGTTTAAAAAAAAAAAAGAAAACAATCACAGACAACCACTCGTGTTTTTAAGTGTCAGTTCTACAAAGGTGGGTGGGGAAACCAATTCACTTTTTTTTTTTTTTCAGAGCTGGGACCGAACCCAGGGCCTTGTGCTTGCTAGGCAAGCGCTCTACCACTGAGCTAAATCCCCCAACCCCAACCAATTCACTTTTAAAGAATGTTCTCTCACACATTGGAAAACATCAAGTCACATCAACTCTAGAGCTCCTCTTTTGAAGGAGACAGATCATTAAAGGAATCTGTAACTAATCAGAATGCAGAGAACAGCTGGCCTTGGGGTGCCTAGCTCCAACATAGATAGCTTCTACAATAAGACTCAGGGAACACAGAAGAGGACGCCTAGAGATAGCAAGAGCCCGAGGACCAAGATACCTGCTGTGGGCTTGTCTTTCATAGGTGACAATAAACTGCACCCATATTGCAACAATATGATCTCCTAACCAAGACCTGTGCAAAGACACAGTCTCGCTGAAGTGCATGGGGGAAATCTCATATGGTGCTACAGGAAAGAGAGCTACAGGAAATGAGCGGCTGATGTGGTGGGAACAAGGCCCCTAAGAGGTTTTCCAGTTCCACGTGGTCAGACCCGAGCACATGTACATGTGAGGAACAGCAAACAGACCCGGGGGGTTATATTTATACATGTCTGTAAGTAGAAATAATTATAGAACAAGAGGTCATGATTTTAAGAGGGACCTGGGGAGAGGAGTCGTAGGTGGGAAAGGGAGCTGGTGGAAAGGCTAGAAATACTCATGTATAAAATTCTCAAAAAAGTTTTAAAATTTAGATTAAAATATGATTGTTAAAAAGAGCGAATTTTACAAAGAAGCTGGGCAGTCCTCTCCTTCAGACTCTCTAATTCTTACCAATGAGAAAGCAGCCGGGTGATATAACAACCAAGGGTAGCACTTGCCCACGGTGAGCTTGCAAAACGCAGCAGAAGGCTTTCAGATTTGATTTTGTTTTCTTTTGATTGTTTGTTTGTGTGACTGTGTTGTCCCAGGAGTGAGTGCTGTTTTGGTTTCATTAAAGACCTGTGAGTAAAAGCATGACTCAGTACCCCAGCTGGCTGATAGAAGCTATTCCTTCTTTTTCATAGACGTTCCCCCTTTACTGTTACTGCTTGATCTCCATCAACCAGTTTTCCCATCAGGACCAGAAGTTAATAAAAAGGTGGGCTTGGTTTGCCTTCAGTAACAGATGCCTGCTGAAAAGGCAAGGAAGAGAGACACTGCCCAGGCTTCTGGTTACTGGGACAGTGGATGACATCAGCAGGGAACAGTCAGTCCCCATCTGAGGTCTGACAGATGTGCTGGCAAAATGAAGAAGAAACCGGAAAGTTCTCTTGAATCTCCCATATACGCCCACGATGTGCAAGGTCTCAGTGCTGTGTGGCCCTTCTGTCTACTAGATGAACAGTGCTTTAAGCCTGGCTTCAACTTGTAAGATTTTCCCTGAAAGTTTTTCTCATCTCACATGGTTTTCAGCTCCCAAGCCTGTGTTTAGGATTAAAGGGGTTACGTGTTCAGAGTTTAGAAGGGTCCTGGCAGGCACCTGGTGCTTTGTGAGTTTTTATTACAATTACAGAATAGAGGGGACCCCAGCAAGAAGGAGTCCAGACTTGATTATCTTGCTTGGTTTTTATCATAGCTGTCTCCAGCCAAGACTCTGACTCTACCTGGGCCACAATTCCTCCCATTGTATAGTTAGTGCTGTGACAGCTCTGCTCCACATCACGAGTGTTTTTGCAATTAAATGAGATGATATATGTGAGTCACTGAGAACAGTGCCCACACAGAATCGCCACAGAAAAGCATGGTTACTGTAGCCAGCATCTGGGTCCCATTACGATCCTCCAGAGCATGTAGAAGCCATTTACTCACTCAGTTCTCATTGCTTCTGAAACAGACACCCCCCGTGGACAATTGGGTTTTATCTTTAAACTAGCTGTGCTTTATTTTTTATATCATTATCCACTACTATGTGAAATGGTTAAATATGCCTAGCATCCAACATCATAAATATGAACTCACACGTGCTCCGAGTGTGAGAGGAGATTGGAGAACTCCTACTGAAGGAGTGACTTTCATGGACTAAGAACAGGGAGGAGCATTGGAGGAAGCATTTTGACTCAGGTCTTGCCCTCTGCAGAAGCAGTGGCCAGGGAGAGCCACCAATGTTTGCAGAGTATGCACCAGAGGGCCCTAACTTCTGCCATCCCCAGGTCGTGCAACTGGTACAAAAGGACCCGGAAGAAGACGCTACTATAGAAACGGTGGAAACCCAGCTGACGGGCCTCACGCCGAGCTCGTGAGGATGCCACACATGGCTCACCGGACACTGTCAGCAACCAAAGAAGACCTCATCGCTTATTTTCTCTGATGGTTGTGTTAGCACTGGTATCAAGAACGTTATCCTTACTGGAAAGATCTCGGGGAAAACTAAATTCTACTAAACTGCAAAGTGGAGGCAGGCTGAAAGGTTCTGGAATAACATAACAGAAGGACAGCAAGGTGGAGCCCGGGGGTGAACCAGTCCAGTTGTTCACCAACATGGCTTTATAGCCTTCAAAGCATTGTTACCCTGGGCCGGGCTGTGCTACCGGTCACCCTAGTTTTCAGTCTTCCGGACAGCACAGCCCACAGCCCCATTGTGAGGAGAATTCACCTCAGAAAAGTGTCCTACAAAAACCACTGAGATATATCTTCATCTGACAGGAAGTGAGATCAGATAGATGGAAACCCAAATTTACCAGGTCTGTGTGGAGTGGTGGAAAGAACAACTATGTAGACAGACACAACACATCCTGTTGAGAAATTTTCCTTTAAAATTTTATTTGAAAACTGAAGTATATCTGAAACAATAGTTATACCACGGCATTTCATAGACAATACAGATGAAGTGGGCCAGAGAAGGGAAAGGAGAAGGGAAGAGCTGAAGAGCTGTGTGCTTTCATTTATCTATCATCTATCTATCTATCTATCTATCTATCTATCTATCTATCTATCTATCTACTATCTATCTATCTATCATCTATCTATCTATCTATTATCTATCTATTTATCATCTATCTATCATCTATCTACTATTTATCAACTATCACCTATCAACTATCTATCACCTATTATCTATCAATCAATCTATCATCTATCTATCTACTTATCTATCTACTTACCTACCTATCATCATCATCTATCTATCATCTATCATCTATCTACTACCTATCATCTATCTATCACCTATCATCTATCAGTCAATCTATCATCTATATCTATCTTCATCACCATTATCTATTTCACCATCATCATTTATCATTTATTATTAATCACCTATATATATAGATCTATCATGTATGTATGTGTATATCTAACACCTATCTATCTATCTATCTATCTATCTATCTATCTATCAATCATCAAATAGCTAGCTACCTACAAAATTAGGCACTTGATAAAAACTACCGAATAAAAAAAGACAAGATATATAGAAAACAAATGGAAAATTTTCAAGCATAAGTTCAAACTGATAATGTGTGGTTATATTAAACTTTGAATGAACACCATTTAAAAGGCATATTATCATACTGGATGAAACAGATAGCCATGAAAAGCTGTGCATAAGAACCACAGTGATTCCAGGCTATGAATGTGTTTATATGTGCAGCTGTCCTGCTGTGTCTTGGCAACATTGTTTCTTCAGACCTGTCCACCTCCCGTGGTTCTTGCACTCATTCCTCTGGCCTTGAGCCTTGGGAGGAGGGTGTGTGATATTCCCTGCACTTTGATTACATCACTGCTCTTCACTTATCTTTATAAATTCTGTGTTTTTTTTTCCTGTTGATTCCCTGTAACTACAGTGACTTTACTATCTACAATGCTAAAGCAAATACAAATTTAACGTTGGAGAGCATCTCTCAACTTAGACTTACAATCGACCCTTTAAAAACACCCTTCTCCTTAAGAAGTGATGGTGTTTCAGTAGGGCTCTGGCAGAGCCTCTCAGGAGACACCCATATCTGGCTCCTGTCAGCAAGCACTTCTTGACATCAGCAATAGTGACTGGGTATGGTGTTAACATATGGGATGGATCCCCAGGTGGGGCAGTCTCTAGATGACCTTTTCTTTGGTCTCTGCTCCATTCTTTGTCCCTGTATTTCCTCCTGTGAGTATTTTGTTCTCTCTTCTAAAAAAGAATGGTCTTCTTCCTTCTTGGGCTTCATATGATCTGTGAATTTTTTCCTAGGTATTCCAAGCTTTTGAGCTAACATCCACTTGTCAGTGAGTGCATACCATATGTGTTCTTTTTTGATTGGGTTACCTCACTCAGGATGATATTTTCCAGTTCTACCCAGAGCCCTACTGATACAGATGAGGATGGTTGCAGCAAACCATTGGACTGAATAAGGGACCCCGATGGAGGAGTTAGAGAAAAGACTGAAGGAGCTGAAGGGGCTTGTAACACCATAGGAAGAACAACAATATCAACCCCCCCAACCCCCCCAACCCAGAGCTACCAAGGACTAAACCACCAACCAATGAGTACACATGGAGGGACCCATGGCTCCAGCTGCATATGTAGCAGAGGATGACCTTGTCCAGCATCAATAGGTGGGGAAGCCCTTGGTCCTGTGAAGGCTTGTTTCCCCAATGTAGGGGAATGCTAGGGCATTGAGGTTGGAGTGGGTGGGTAGGAATGGGAGCATCCTCATAGAAGCAGGGGTGGGGGTATGGGAGAGGAGGGAAAGGGGATAACATTTGAAATGTAAATGCATAAAATATCCAAGAAAAATAAAAAAAAGAAGTGATAGTGTTGTTTTGAGCTGTTTAACATCAACACAGTACCTGCTGGCTGAGACTTTTCTTTTCCTTAAGACAATACTAACTCTTCTGATAGAGTTGAGATCATGGCAAAGCAATCAGAATATCACATGCAGCTCTCTCTTACCAGGTTTCTTCTGCTGCCAAAGACACATCTTTACATAGGCCATTACCTCACATATTCCACTGTGCTTTCTATGGAGCCTCTGGCCCGATCCACGGGAGTGCTTCGAGCAGTCAGTCCTTACTGGATGTTTGGGTGTTTGTTGCTCTCCCACAGACAGCTGCTGTTCTCATTTAATGACTTTGCAAGAAACACAGTAACTCTTTTTGCCATTGGCTTGAGTTTTCCTTTATCTTGCACAGACACTTTTTTGAGCATGGGGGGAAAAATCCCTTGTCTGAAGATTAAGCCAAGTGAAGGTAAATCCTTCTGTAAGGAGATAGGAAAATATTGCACATCGAATTGTAATATAATTACAAAATAATGAGAATCTTTGCAAAAGAAACGAGTGTAAAAACCGTCTAAATGTCCTTCGGATGGTGATAAAGCTTAAATTTGAATTTAATATTTTTATTATAATCTTTAATTATAGAAGTTATTGGAAAGATAGCCGACCAGATGCCATTTGCCGAAACATTTAAAAAAGTGGTGGATTTAAAACAGATAGTAAAATGTCTAGACTAATAACTCTTTACAAAGATGCAAGCTTTGATTTTTCTTGCCAAGTGACCTGAAGCAAATGGAGGGCATAGTCAGGGCCTAAGTGAACAAGTACCTCAGAGTCACTGGCCCAGTAATGCCCTGCTCAGCTTGAGAGCGGGGCCTGCGAGTCCATGTCTGTGCATCTTGTGAGCATTGCTGTTTTCCCTTCTGCTTTGTTTCCAAAGGTTTCTCTGTGGAGACTGCTTGAGGACGTACAGAGGGCCTTCTTCAGCAGCAAGAGATGTGCTGACTCTTCAGCATGACAGAGGCAGCTTCTGCTTTCAGAGCAGAGACGAAGCGGGCTTGTGACATGGCCCGTCACCGTGTGTGCACATTCCTGTGACATGGCCGGCCGGTCATTGTGGGTGCATTCACTCCAGGGGGCCCTCCTGCACCTGGTGGTTAAAGAGAACAGATAATCACAAAACTGAACTTTCTTTTTAAAATACTTTATTTTATGTAATTGTGTTTTACCTGCCCGCATGCCTGGGCATCGCATGCATGCAGTGCCCGCACAGGCCAGAAGAGGGCCCCAGTCAGGTCCCCTGTCACGAAGTTATACGTGATTCTAAGTTTCCACGTAGGTTTAGGAAATCAAAGCCAGATCCTCTTCGAGAGCGGCCAGTGCTCTTAACTGCTGAGCAAGCTCTTTAGCACCCATAAAGTTTAATAGAAGCTTTTACGGTCAGACGTCTTGACTCCCATTCCTGAATTCTTAATTCCGTTGGGTAGTTCCCAGGGGTCATTTCTCTTCTATTATCGAAGGTTCAGGATCTGATTATTTTAGACTTAACTCAGATGACTGGCACTGCCCTGAAAGGGTACGATACTGTGCCTACGCTTTACGGTGCCATGACAGATTAAACCCCAAGTCCCAGCAGATGAACACAACTGTGCCTCAGGTAGATCCCCCATTCATCAGAATGAGGGGAATCTCAGGAAAGTTTTGTCCTTCATTCTCCACCCGATGATCTATTCTGCTGCTCCTGTTTGGGGGAATTGTCATCACAGTTTGTATAGTGCTGAGGACAGAGTGGGTGGAGAGAGAGAGGTGGGGGGAGAGGGGGAAGGGAGGGGAAGGGGGGAGGGAGGTAGGGAGAAGATTCTTGAACCCACACCCATGTGCTTGAGTCCCATCACTTTCTAGTCATCAGGTAGAGTGGATCTCGTAACTCTACCAAATAGCCAGGTAGCTGTGAGGTGTAGAAAAACCCATGGACATTCAGTAAACAATAACAGACTTTCGAGGATACCTCTGTAAATATATTTAGAAAGTAGATTGGCTAGTCCCATTCTCCCACAAATAAAACATTTAAAAAAGTTGAAAAGATTTCATTTTTATTTAAGTGTATGGTGTTTTGCTTGCGTGTCTGTACAAACACCATCTGCTTCAGTATTCACTGAGACCAGAAGAGGGCGCCAGATTCCCTAGAACAGGAATGGTTGTGAGTGCCATGTGGGTACTGGGAACTGAACCCCGGTTCTCTGCAAGAGCAGCTGGTCCTTTTAACTGCTGAGACAACTCTGCACCCCATTGCTTTATATTTTATAGTCTCCTCATAAATTTCAGTAACTGGTGTGTAAAAATCAGACCCTCTTTTAAACAAAAGCAGCTTTGCCATTTTTAACTTATTTTTATTCTGGATAAAACCCAATATCTTTTGGGATAATTTAAAATTCTTTCAAGATAATTTTTCTGATATCATTGTTGGAATAAAATGAAAGTGATATTTGATTTAGGCAGAGTTGATATTTGATAATATTGCCCTTTCAGGGCAGAAACAGGACTGGTTCTAATTTCTAAATAAACAGAGTAATCTCTATTTTTATTTAATCTCTACTTTTATTTAAAAATTCAAATAATTATAAAATGACACCTTAATTTTCTAATTATCTCTTGTGAATGGAATTTCTTTCATCTGTTGCTTTTACATTTGATTATGAAAATGGATTTTTTTGTTTTTGGAAAAAAAAACCCTAGATAAACAAATTAGAAAACATTATGAAAATGTGTTTTAAAAAGGTTTGAGAAATGGTGCACTCAGTAACTCGGGCTGCATAAGCACAAAAATCTCAGAGCCCAGGGGCCATGTGCTGTCCTGGGCACGGTGGCACAGGTTTTTAGCCCCAGCACTGGGGCAGTGTGGTGGCAGAGACAGAGACAGAGACAGAGACAGAGACAGAGACCAGCAGATCCTGAAGTTCATAGGCCAGCCAGCCTATCCAGATAGATGAGCTCTGGGTTTAACGAGAGAACCTGAAAATAACGGTACACAGTCATGGTGGTGAGAATGAGAATGGTCCACAGGCTCAGAGAATGGAAGGCTCCCTCACCAGGGATTAGGAGGCGTGGCCTTGTTGGACAAAGTGTGAGGTTTCAAAGGCCCATGTCAGGCGTGTCCTCTCTCTTCCTGCTGATCTGGACTTAGAACTCTCAACTACCTGTCCAGCACCATTTCTGCCTGCATGCCACCATGCTCCCCACCATGACAAGGGACTAAACCTCTCAAACTGTAAGCCAGCTCCAGTTAAATGTTTTGAGAGTTGCCATGGTCATGGTCTCCTCACAGAGATAGAACACTGACTAGGACAACAGCAACTGAGGAGAGACAAACTCACTTTGGCCCCTGTAGAGTACGCAAACCAGCTGTATACACTTATACCACAAGTACATAGACTTCAAAATACACCACTCAGAATACCACGCACACATTTCCTCAAAAGAATGAAAATATTAAAAAAAATGAAAAAGTGTAATTTTAGAGAAAATGATTTAAAAATCATTAACAAATATCACTTACCAAGTTGAACACTAAATAACATGATCAAATTTCTGGATAAATACAGAAAGCTGAAACATATTTCTTTTTTTTTTTCATCTTTATTAACTTGGGTATTTCTTATTTACATTTTGATTGTTATTCCCTTTCCCGGTTTCTGGGCCAACATCCCCTAACACCCCCCTTCCCTTTTTATGGGTGTTCCCCTCCCATCCTCCCCCATTGCCGCCCCCCCCAACAATCACGTTCACTGGGGTTCAGTCTTGGCAGGACCAAGGGCTTCCCTTCCACTGGTGCTCTTACTAGGATATTCATTGCTACCTATGAGGTCAGAGTCCAGGGTCAGTCCATATATAGTCTTTGGTAGTGGTTTAGTCCCTGGAAGCTCTGGTTGCTTGGCATTGTTGTTCATATGGGGTCTCAAGCCCCTTCAAGCTCTTCCAGTCCTTTCTCTGATTCCTTCAAAGGGGTCCTATTCTCAGTTCAGTGTTTTGCTGCTGGCATTCGTTTCTGTGTTTGACTGTTCTGGCTGTGTCTCTCAGGAGAAATCTACATCCAGTTCCTGTCAGCCTGTACTTCTTTGCTTCATCCATCTTGTATAATTGGGTGGCTGTATATGTATGGAACACATGTGGGGCAGGGTCTGAATGGGTGTTCCTTCTGTGTCTGTTTTAATCTTTGCCTCTCCATTCCCTGCCAAGGGTATTCTTGTTCCCTTTTAAAGAAGCAGTGAAGCATTCACATTTTGATCATCTGTCTTGAGTTTCATGTGTTCTGTGCATCTAGGGTAATTCGAGCATTTAGGCTAATAGCCACTTATCAATGAATGCATACCATGTGTGTTTTTCTGTGATTGGGTTACCTCACTCAGGATGATATTTTCCAGTTCCGACCATTTGCCTACGAATTTCATAAAGTCATTGTTTTTGATAGCTGAGTAATATTCCATAGTGTAGATGTACCACATTTTCTGTATCCATTCCTCTGTTGAAGGGCATCTGGGTTCTTTCCAGCTTCTGGCTATTATAAATAAGGCTGATATGAACATAGTGGAGCACGTGTCTTTTTTATATGTTGGGGCATCTTTTGGGTATATGCCCAAGAGAGGTATAGCTGGGTCCTTAGGTAGTTCAATGTCCACTTTTCTGAGGAACCTCCAGACTGATTTCCAGAATGGTTGTACCAGTCTGCAATCCCACCAACAATGGAGGAATGTTCCTCTTTCTCCACATCCTCACCAGCATTTGCTGTCACCTGAGTTTTTGATCTTAGCCATTCTCATTGGTGTGAGGTGAAATCTCAGGGTTGTTTTGATTTGCATTTCCCTTATGACTAAAGATGTTGAACATTTCTTTAGGTGTTTCTCAGCCATTCGGCATTCCTCAGCTGTGAATTCTTTGTTTAGCTCTGAACCCCATTTTTTAATAGGGTTATTTGTCTCCCTGCCATCTAACTTCATGAGTTCTTTGTATATTTTGGATATAAGCCCTCTATCAGTTGTAGAATTGGTAAAGATCCTTCCCCAATCTGTTGGTTGCTGTTTTGTCCAAACAACAGTGTCCTTTGCCTTACAGAAGCTTTGCAGTTTTATGAGATCCCATTTGTCAATTCTTGATCTTAGAGCATAAACCATTGGTGTTTTGTTCAGGAAATTTTTTCCAGTGCCCATGTGTTCGAGATGCTGCCCTACTTTTTCTTCTATTAGTTTGAGTGTATCTGGTTTGATGTGGAGGTCCTTGATCCACTTGGACTTAAGCTTTGTACAGGGTGATAAGCATGGATCGATCTGCATTCTTCTACATGCTGACCTCCAGTTGAACCAGCACCATTTGCTGAAAAGGCTATCTTTTTTCCATTTGATGGTTTTGGCTCCTTTGTCAAAAATCAAGTGCCCATAGGTGTGTGGGTTCATTTCTGGGTCTTCAATTCTATTCCACTGGTCTATCTGTCTCTGTACCAATACCATGCAGTTTTTTATCACTATTGCACTGTAATACTGCTTGAGTTCAGGGATAGTGATTCCCCCTGAAGTCCTTTTATTGTTGAGGATAGTTTTAGCTATCCTGGGTTTTTTGTTATTCCAGATGAATTTGCAAATTGTTCTGTCTAACTCTTTGAAGAATTGGATTGGTATTTTGATGAGGATTGCATTGAATCTGTAGATCGCTTTTGGTAAAATGGCCATTTTTACTATATTAATCCTGCCAATCCATGAGCATGGGAGATCTTTCCATCTTCTGAGGTCTTCTTCAATATCTTTCTTCATAGGATTGAATTTCTTATTGTACAGATCTTTCACTTGCTTGGTTAAAGTCACACCGAGGTATTTCATATTATTTGGGAGTACTATGAAGGGTGTCGTTTCCCTAATTTTTTCTTGCCTTGTTTCTCTTTTGTGTAGAGCAAGGCTACTGATTTATTTGAGTTAATTTTATACCCAGCCACTTTGCTGAAGGTGTTTATCAGCTTTAGTAGTTCTCTGGTGGAACTTTTGGGATCACTTAAATATACTATCATATCATCTGCAAATAGTGATATTTTGACTTCTTCTTTTCCGATCTGTATCCCCTTGACCTCCTTTTGTTGTTTGATTGCTCTGGCTAGAACTTCAAGAACTATATTGAATAAGTAGGGAGAGAGTGGGCAGCCTTGTCTAGTCCCTGATTTTAGTGGGATTGCTTCAAGTTTCTCTCCATTTAGTTTGATGTTAGCTACTGGTTTGCTGTATATGGCTTTTACTATGTTTAGGTATGGGCCTTGAATTCCTATTCTTTCCAGAACTTTTATCATGAAGGGGTGTTGAATTTTGTCAAATGCTTTCTCAGCATCTAATGAAATGGTCATGTGGTTTTTATCTTTCAGTTTGTTTATATTGTGGATTACGTTGATGGTTTTCCAGTATATTAAACCATCCCTGCATGCCTGGGATGAAGCCTACTTGATCATGGTGGATGATTGTTTTGATGTGCTCTTGGATTCGGTTTGCCAGAATTTTATTGAGTATTTTTTCGTTGATATTCATAAGGGAAATTGGTCTGAAGTTCTCTTTCTTTGTTGGGTCTTTTTGTGGTTTAGGTATAAGAGTAATCGTGGCTTCATAGAAGGAATTCGGTAGTGCTCCATCTGTTTCAATTTTGTGAAATAGTTTGGATAGTATTGGTATGAGGTCTTTTATCAAGGTCTGATAGAATTCTGCACTGAACCCGTCTGGACCTGGGCTCTTTTTGGTTGGGAGACCTTTAATGACTGCTTCTATTTCTTTAGGAGTTATGGGGTTGTTTAGATGGTTTATTTGTTCCTGATTTAACTTTGGTACCTGGTATCTGTCTAGGAGATTTTCAAGTTTTGTTTAATATAGGCTTTTGTAGTAGGATCTGATGATTTTTGAATTTCCTCTGATTGTGTAGTTATGTCTCCCTTTTCATTTCTGATTTTGTTAATTTGGACACATTCTCTGTGTCCTCTGGTTAGTTTGGGTAAGGGTTTATCTATCTTGTTGATTTTCTCAAGAACCAACTTTTGGTTCTGTTGATTCTTTGTATAGTCCTTTTTGTTTCTACTTGATTGATTTCAGCTTTGAGTTTGATTATTTCCTGCCTTCTACTCCTCCTGGGTGTATTTGCTTCTTTTTGTTCTAGAGCTTTTAGGTGTGCTGTCAAGCTGCTGATATATGCTCTCTCCTGTTTCTTTCTGCAGGCACTCAGAGCTATGAGTTTTTCTCTTAGCACAGCTTTCATTGTGTCCCATAAGTTTGGGTATGTTGTATCTTCATTTTCGTTAAATTCTAAGAAGTCTTTAATTTCTTTCTTTATTTCTTCCTTGACCAGGTTATCATTGAGTAGAGCATTGTTCAATTTCCCTGTATATGTGGGCGTTCTTCTCTTATTGTTGTTGAAGACCAGCTTTAGCTCATGGTGGTCTGATAGGACGCATGGGATTATTTCTATCTTTCTGTATCTATTGAGGCCTGTTGTATGACCAATTATATGGTCAATTTTGGAGAAAGTACCATGAGGAGGTGAGAAGAAACTATATCCTTTTGTTTTAGGATAGAATGTTCTATAAATATCTGTTAAGTCCATTTGGTTCATGACTTCTCTTAGTCTGTCTATGTTTCTGTTTAATTTCTGTTTCCATGATCTGTCCATTGATGAGAGTGGGGTGTTGAAATCTCCTACTATTATTGTGTGAGGTGCAATGTGTACTTTGAGCTTTAGTAAGGTTTCTTTTATGTATGTAGGTGCCCTTGTATTTGGAGCATAGATATTTAGGTTTGAGAGTTCATTTTTGAGGATTTTTCCTTTGATGAATATGAAGTGTCCTTCCTTATCTTTTTTGATGACTTTTGGTTGAAAATCGATTTTATTCAATATTAGAATGGCTACTCCAGCTTGCTTCTTCAGACCATCTGCTTGGAAAGTTGTTTTCAGCCTTTCACTCTGAGGTAGTGTCTGTCTTTGTCTCTGAGGTGTGTTTCCTGTAGGCAGCAGAATGCAAGGTCCTCATTAATATCAGTTTGTTAATCTATGTCTTTTTATTGGGGAGTTGGGTCCATTGATGTTGAGTGATATTAAGGAATAGTGATTATTGCTTCCTGTTATATTCATGTTTGGATGTGAGGTTATGTTTGTGTGCTTTTCTTCTCTTTGTTTTGTTGCCAAGATGATTAGTTTCTTGCCTTTTCTATGGTGTAGCTTGCCTCCTTATGTTGGGCTTTACCATTTATTATCCCTTGTAGAGCTGGATTTGTAGAAAGATATTGAGTAAATTTGGTTTTGTCATGGAATATCTTGGTTTCTCCATCTTTGTTAATTGAGAGTTTTGCTGGATCCAGCAACTTGAGCTGGCATTTTTGTTCTCTTAGGGTCTGTATGACATCTGTCCAGAATCTTCTGACTGTCATAGTCTCTGGCGAGAAGTCTGGTGTGATTCTGATAGGTCTGCCCATATATGTTACTTGACATTTTTCCCTTACTGCTTTTAATATTCTTTCTTTGTTTTGTGCATTTGGTGTTTTGACTATTATGTGATGAGAGGAGTCTCTTTTCTGGTCCAATCTATTTGGAGTTCTGTAGGCTTCTTGTATGTTTATGGGCATCTCTTTCTTTAGGTTAGGGAAGTTTTCTTCTATGATTTTGTTGAAGATATTTACTGGTCCTTTGAGCTGGGAGTCTTCACTCTCTTCTATACCTATTATCCTTAGGTTTGATCTTCTCATTGAGTCCTGGATTTCCTGTAAGTTTTGGACTAGTAGCTTTTTCTGGTTTTCTATATCCAGGGTTGTCTCCCTTTGTGCTTTCTTTATTGCTTCTATTTCCTTTTTTAATTCCTTCACCTGTTTGATTGTGTTTTCCTGGAATTCTTTCAGGGATTTTTGTGATTCCTCTCTATAGGCTTCTACTTGTTTATTTATGTTTTCCTGCATTTCTCTAAGGGAGTTCTTTATGTCTTTCTTGAAGTCCTCCATCATCATGATCAAATATGATTTTAAATCTAGATCTTGCTTTTCTGGTGTGTTTGGATATTTAGTGTTTGCTTTGTTGGGAGAATTTGGCTCTGATGATGCCATGTAGTCTTGGTTTCTGTTGTTTGGGTTCCTGCGCTTGCCTCTCACCATCTGGTTGTCTCTGGTGTTACCTTGTTCTGCTATTTCTGACAGTGGCTAGACTGTCCTATAGGCCTGTGTGTCAGGAGTGCTGTAGACCTGTTTTCCTGTTTTCTTTCAGCCAGTTATGGGAACACAGTGTTCTGCTTTCAGGCGTGTAGTCTTTCCTGTCTACTGGTCTTCAGCTCTTCCTGTGGGTGTGTGTCCTGAGTCCACCAGGCAGGTTGCTTGGAGCAGAAAAGTTGGTCTTACCTGTGGTCCCGAGCTGAAGTTGCTGGTCGGGGGCTGCTTTTGAGCTCTCTGTGAGGGCGGCAACCAGGAGGGCCTGTGCTGCCTTTTCCGGGGGCCCCCCTGCACTGGGGTCCCAGATGGTATTAGGTGTTTTCCTCTGGAGTCAGAAATGTGGGCAGAGTGTAGTCTCTTCTGGCTTCCCAGGAGTGTCTGCCCCTCTGAAGGTTTAGCTCTCCCTCCCATGGGATTTGGGTGCAGGGAGCTTTTGACCAGGCCCCTTCAGGTCCGGGCGGTGCCTGGACTGCAGGTCCAAAACATATTTCTAATGAAATAAGAACACAAAAGAAACAGAAATCTTTAAGAAAATAATGAAGATGAAATTAATTAAACAGCACCCAAATCCATCCTGTCATTAAGCCTGGATGGATGATCTTCAGGCTAGTTCCTGCAAAGTCTCATGTTACACACAGCCAACACTATTCTGTATTTAATTGTCCAAGCAATGAGTAGAAGAGCGAGGATAGCTCACTGTCTCTCAGGAGGCTGGGAAACCATGCATGCTGGGCCCCAGTGACAGAAAAGGCAAAGACAATTACAGGGCGATTGAATGTATGATTTAGAGATGAACAATTTGTGTTAAAACCCCAAACACTGAGGGTATTAGCCTTTGCAAGTAATTGAATTTAGTGCTAACATTTTGGTGAGTGATCTGAAGCCTATAATAAAATCATTATCATAAAAGCGTATTGTAATGAATGATGTTTCCACTCCCCGGTTTCTTTCTACACATGTCGAACCGCAGTGCTTCTAAGCGAAGGGATAACAGACATAATTTAAATTATTGTAATGAGTTCCCAAAGAGCTGTCTTGGTACATTTCTACAAAACAACAGCAATATGAATAACTCTTTATTATGTGACAAATTCTTTGGAATCAGTTTGCTTCCACTGTTTTGTTTCATAGGTTGTGGGGAAAGACCGAGCTCTTAGATGATTGATCACGGAAACTGAAGTTTTATTTCAGAGCACCATGTGTTCTTGATGAAGGAATTAAAAACAATGCATAACATTTGTTAAGCAAGAAATTCCTTCCACGAACAAAACTCCTTCCACGCAAACTGTTTATGTGACTAAAATTTATTGGCACTCATGACCGTAAGAATGAAAGCCGCCAACAAGCAAACAAACAAACCTGTTATCTAATTCAGACATGCGTTCGTAATAATTTACCTTTATGCTTGGTGTTGTTTGTGTAGTCCTCCCTGCTGGCTAGCTTTTAGAGTACTGGAGGTTGCTATGGAGGCTTCCATGTAAAATGTCATCGACAGTCCCATAGAACCTGAGAGCCACAGTTGTGAGAGCATGGCCATGGGTGCAATAGTGGCACACATGCTATGGCGGTAAACAACCTTTCTGCTTTTGGGAACACTCACTTGGCACTGTAGATCCAGCCAAAAACCCATGGTTGGGGGGTTCACAGGCCCCTTGGGTGAACCTACTTCTATTACTTTGCTAAACAGACATAGATTAAAAGTATCTTGTACATTCAAATCTCTCTACCTAAACATTCACTAATCTCAGATCTCATCAGAGAATCTTCTTGTTTGGTGGACAGTGTTCAAGTTGGAAACTCAGGACTGGTCAGAGTGCAGTGATAAGGTGTCTGTGCAGTGCTCAGCCATAAATAGGACGTCTGTATCACATCCCTTCTCCACAAACTCATCAGAGGAGGGGTAGGAGGATTTTAAGAGGTAGGAGTCAAGGAGGACCAGAAGAGAACAGGGCCCTGAACTCAGGGAACTCACATCAGCTGTGGTTGTCTACACAGTACCTGCACAAGAATGAGTCAGTCAATGTCCCAGCATGGGTGAGAGGGAATTCATGAGCCCTATACCTATCTAAGGTAATGGCTGCTTGGGGAGGAAGAGTCTGCTTTCTTAAAGAGTGTGACTCCTGGTGAGCTGAGCATGCTTCAGCAGATGGCCCTAAACCCAAGTGTGTGGACGCCATTAACTGGACATAGTGCATTATTAAAAATAAATCAGAGGCAATGGAGTTGGGAGGAGGGAGTAGGAGGTTAAGGAATAGTTTGTAAGGCTTTGGGGAATCAAAACTCACTGCACATATGACAAAATTAATAAATCTTTCTTTTTAAAAAGTTGTTTATGCAAATCTGTAATGTTGTTTGATGATCTATGTTGGTTATTTAAAAAATTAAATTCTTAAGAAATGTCTGCTGTAAGGCCACTCTTGGTGAAGTGCTGCTGGGTTCACTTTGAGGATCAAGCCTGCAGTGTATGTAGGGAAGGCCCTTTGGCTGTACTGTGAACTGTATATGTCATGTAGGCAGACATGAGGGTGCAGGCAACCACGGCACCTGGACCCGAGTGTTCTGGCTGGCAGAGACACTAGAGAGCTACTTGGTGGAGAGTGGGCCTAAAACTAAGCAGAGATGCTATCTGTCAAGGTTATAGTCCGGGTGATTTTTCCAGCCTGGGAAAGAGAAGCAGAACTCAGTGTCCTGGAGTCAGTAATGCTCTGGGAATAAAATGACAAAATGGGAGAGGCAGCAGCTGTTGAACAACCAAGTCGGTTCTCTTTCTTGCATCAACTTTATTGAGGAATAATCTCCTGACTTCTTTTGAAGGTGGATCAAACATTTGTCCTTTGCGGTGAGCGATGCTTCCAATATAAGGTGACTTGGGGATGATTTGGCTCAAAAACAACCAGCCCTTTCATGAGTGTAAAATTCATGCCCAATGTGAGCATTCCTCCACTTCTTTGATTTGAGTTGAGTACTTTTAATTATAACCAGAGCCTGATCACACAATTAATAACCTCATTACTTGGTGTAAAAGTTCACGAATTGAATTACTGATTTGATGACACTGAATTAGAGTAAACGTTTCAGTTAAAAAGGAACTTGGCTTGGGGCTATTAAGAACTGAAGCCTAATTGCTAAATTATGACCATAATATTGCAAAGCTGGATGCGTGTCTAGGGAATGTTGAGTTGTGATGTATCCAGGTTGGAAGAGTTTCTAGGATCCCTGCCTTTCAGCTGTGCTGTCCTTTAATTAGTTCTACTGAGGCATGTAGCATTTGCAGTGGCCCATGAAAAGAGGTGACATTGTCTCCAGCATGGGAACCTTTGCTTAATGGTGAGGCTTGGCAGGAAGTTGTCCCACCCACTTCACAAGGCAGTCTTATCCTGTATCTCGTGACGCCAATCGAAAACTCATTAATCATTCATGCTGTAGTTAAATGTTGTGTCTTTGGCCCAGGACACATAATCCCAAAAACTTGGGAGGCTGGAGGGCAAGAGGATCAGTTTCAAGGCTAGCCTGGGCAATTTATACAAACAACAAACAAGAGGACGGGGGCTATATCTCGGGGTGGTGGGGTGTTTGTTTACAGTTTGCTACACCCTGGTTTCAGTTCCAGTACGAAAACAACACAAGAGGATCATTGTCTGGTTCAGAGCGTTTATGGTCAAATCCCACGCTATTAATAATTACTTACCTAATTATAATTACTAATATTAATAATTAATAATTAATAGTTTCTCCGCACTGCGCTACTTCTGATTTGTAAACTGGGAACAGTAACTATATTAAATAAACACATTCATGTAAAACACGCTAGGTTTTGTAGTTTTTAACCCGTGGTCATCTGCGATTTTATTTATTCCACTTACATTAATTATATGCCCATAGGCTAGCAGCACACCGATCAGGGATAAAAGTCATTGATTGGCTCGTCAATTATTTATTGTATAGGTGGAGGTGAAGACAATCAGAGATGCACATGATCCTGTGTTCTGAGTTGTGAGCCCCTCATGGAGGCTTCCAGGAAGAGGTCACTTCTACTGTGAGGGTCAAAGGATGAATGAAGTTCACTAGGACGGTTTG